>NW_017802636.1:764189-792765 GCF_001625305.1 Branchiostoma belcheri | reverse complement strand
GTGCGTGTGTTTGTGTGTGTTGTGTGTGTGTGTGTGTGTTGTGTGTGTGTGTGTGTGTGTGTGTGTGTGGTGTATGTGTGTGTGCGTGCGCGCGCGCGTGTGTGTGTGTGCGTTTGTGTATGTGTGCGTGTGTGTGTGTATGTATGCGGTGTGTGTGTGTGTGTGTGTGCGCGTGCGCGCGTGTGAGTGCGTGTGCGTCTTTGCGTCTTTGTGATCGTCTTTGCACCACAAAATAAGCAGACACAACATAACCTAATATGGAAGTCTCATTTCTTGCCTAACAAAACGGCTTATGCGAACCTTCCCTTGTGCGTTCAAATGGCCATGTGTCCAGAGTCCGTTAAACTGTTCCCTGTGGAAATGTGGTGAGATGAGAGAACGCCTTTTCACAGCGGGCGCTTTGAGGGGACAATTATGGATGGCTGTTGCGTGAGGAGACTGGCAAAAACAAACATAAGATAAGTCATAGTCGACGTATAGATCAGACAGCATTTTGTTGGTCCATTGAAGTCATTGTCAATGTCACAATGTTCAATGCAAAGCGTGCAGTACAATACTGTATTTCTTTTATGAACAACAAAGCAGACTCAATGAAGTGTCTTCAACATGGGTTTGAGGGACGGTTACTTATTTCTGCGGTGTTCTCCGTTGATATATTCTCAATGGTTAGAATGCCTGTGTCTCCGTCTGAAAAGGAAATTCAAGATCAGGAAAATCACGATCAGCTGTACTGAAGGTAGTTCCTCATCTGGATCCAAGAGGTACTCTCCCAGCAGGGGTTTGTGGGGAAGATTGTTACCTTTCTATATGTGCCCCTTTTTTCTGTCCCTACCCCTACCCATACACAGAAAGGAAACAATCTTCCCCACCAACCTCTGCTTGGAGAGTACCAGGAGGACGCTCCTCCCCCATCAGTGTGACGTTGTCGCCAGTCCGCTTCAATGGCGGCATACCGATCTGATGATGAGCGACCTCCATGTACTTCCGGTTGCAGCTCACGTGGCTGGACGGATGCCGCTGCATTTGAAATTCATTTTCTAGGTGACTTTGCTACTTAGTTTTGGCTTTCCTTTGTTACGTGAGCCATGCCGACGTTTGATCCTGTAATCAATACATACTTGTGGGTAATACCGCGGGTAGCGGGGTGGACGGTAACAGATGCTACAAAAGAGTTGGTGGGTGGGTCGGTTGGTGACTTACGGACCGTGATGCTGTGGAGGAGTGATGGAACGAATGAGTGGGTGGATGGGTGGATCATCAGGCAATAACGGATGCCGCGGAAGGCTTATCGTACGCACACATTTGGCACACTTAACTGACGTCATTTATCTATTCCGTAAAATCAAACCACAAATGAATAACTTGAGGTAGTCAAACTCTTGCGGAGTTTTAATGTACCTCTTTAGATGGATTTCAATGTTTGTTTTCTGGCTTTGAGGAAATGGATACCATGCATCGTCTTACACCACCGAAATTGGCTTTCAATCGCTTGTGGTAAACGGTCGCACTGTGTTAAACACTACCGTTGAGTACTTTGAGTCTGTAAGTACATGCCGCTTTTGGAACTGAGATTTCGGGCCATCTCACATCCGGGTGTTGCTTTTTTCAACAAGTGTGGAGGGTTTATGAACATTATAAAAGTGATTCCTCCCACTACTGAACGCGAAAATTTAGAAATATACAGAAATACAGAATGTATAGAGTGTCGTAAGTGTTTGTGTGGAATTCCGTTCCGTTAGAGAGTGACAAAGGCCATATAGACTGTCCTTGGTGCTGAGGAGCGGATAGTATACTGAGCAAAAAAGTACCATTCATGTGATTGAAGAACAAAGGAACAAAGACTGATCACAGGTGTGCAAGTGATTGGTGAAATTCGCCGCGATCCACCCTAATTTTCAAATGTTTCTCATGTGGTTAAGTACTGTGCCTCCCTATGCCTTAAAATACTTCATTGTCCCCTTAGGATATACCAAGAAAGAGTGGTAATATACCTTGTTTGATGCACAGTATAGATGTATAAGAAGATTTAATCTACAAAGAGCTAACACAAATGTATATTAGAAATGCGACCCGTTGCTCAAAGGCAAATTGCTCTTGCGAGAAATCTACCACTGCAGACAGAGTGTATATCGTGACCTAGTCGTTATTTTAACTTCTGAAGTGGCCGAAATCGTTCACTAAGGAAGTGCGCGCGGTGCTTAACGGAGGCTAATCTTTAATGACCAATGACGTCACAACCGGTCATGGATATTCCAAGAAAGTGCGTTCCCAGAGGGCAAGAGGCGATATGAAGCGTAACAATAATCCCACCCACCACATCATCACCACATTTGCTAATACAGTTCTTATCTTCACGGATGTTCCAGGATATCTCCGACCTGTGGTAACATCCTACGAGGAGTTTAAGTCCAAAACGAATCCTAAAAGAACTCCTGACGTCATAACCGGCTATCAGCACGTGGCGTTGAATCGTTCGTGCGTCAGTAGCTCCACTGGAGCCAGACATGTCCTGCCGAGCAGCGTAGCAACGAGCTTACAATAAATGTATCACCATAGCATTTCTTTTCTGCTATCCTGACACTGTCTATCGACTGCCATTCATCGGAAAGCAAAACACAACATTTTTTTATTTCTTTTCCTTTCTTGTCTTTCTTATTCTGTCTGTCAGTGAAACTTTGTCCCGATTGACACAGCCATGTCAGGAAATTGAGTCATTTAAAGTTGGGCAAAGTCACATTGTCCGCAAAACCGGCGCATAGCTAGTCGAGGATGAAAATAGTCGCTTTATTAGCAGGTCACGAGTACAGACTAAATAGATAAAGGGAGGAGGAAACCTCCATTCTCCGCTGTTTAACGCAAACAGCCTCAATAAAGGGCTTCTGAGACCCCGAATATATTCTAAGGCACTATTAGGAATAGATTAACCTTGTTTCCAACACAAAAATGCAGACTTACCGACGAGTCCGTCGCTCTCGTGGCCTCCCTCAGGATAAATGCGCCTCCACTTCGGACACGTGACCTGGGTAATGCGTCAAAGGTTCCTGGATGCCAGTGCCGATGGAATGGCGGCGTGTCTACTTTACTCTACTCACAAGTTCACTAACGCAGATGAGCTTTCAGGTTATTTCCTAGAAAGTGTGATGTTCAAAGAATGAGTCTGACATTAGGCTTATCTGCCTTCCAGACTGCCGCTTCCTCTAATCTGCTGAGGCGCGTAGGTACGCTGATGTTATCTATTGTAAAACATACGTCATCCACGAGGGGGGGTCGGTCTTCACGTGCTCCAGATCGGGGAAGATTGGGTCGGCGGAATGTAAAATGATATTGAAGACGGCGTAGGAGTAACTATAATATTTGAAGACAACATCGCATCCGGTCTCATGTGGGTGGTCGGGATTTCAAAGTTGATGAGTAATTTAAGTACGTCGTGATACCTTCTCTGGGATAATACCCAACCCTCCTACAGGAGAAAACGTTACCTGTGTTATCATCATCACATCACACCCTGGGCTCTATCACCACGCAGCGGAAACTACTCAGGTTGACAGGGTAAACCACAGGGATATGCCGATATCTGTAATTGGATAGGCTCAACCTGATTAGTAGCAACAAAAGCTGATTAGTTCGAATTAACAAAGATGCGGCGAGATGGATGTTGACGCGAATTGCTCCAGGCTTTGGGGTTAAGACTTGGCAAGGTGACATTGCAGAATGTAGACCTGTTCTTTGCATAAGCAATGTAGCAACAGAATTGTGCGACTGCCATGTATGTTGGAGATATTCCTCCAACCAGAAACAACATAAATAGTCTGTATGGAACAATACTTTAATTTACAATGTACATATTTCTGCCTCTAGCTTTTTTGGAAAACGACAACGTACAGATGCGACAGTCTGCAAGCTACATCAACGTATACGTAACACACTGTGTGTACAGAAACTGATTTCAACGGTCTAATGCTGGTATGGATAGGAAGGCATTAAAGGAGCATTTACTTTGTCTTCCTTTTTTCCACCTACACCAGTTTCGTGATCTGAATTTAAACTGAGTCAAAGAGTGCAATTTTACGTACTGTCAAGTAATCCCATGTCGGTCAACCAAAAGCTTGCTTAAACTCGGGTGTCTGATATTGTCAAACAGAGTCGATAAAGGCTGATCTATTCACCTTACGGACGTAAACAGTGATACGGGTAGTTGAGGTGTATTTGAGCCTACCAGTCTACAGTTCAGCAATTGATGTAAATGCTCCAAGTCGTGTAGAGAGTGAAAGCAGAAATGTCCGATCTGTCACCTGCCTGGCGACTGGCTAGAACACGGTGGAGTTCACCGATGGCGTGGGTACAATATAGACCCGTGTGGAAAGAAAAAAATATTTGCAGAAATATTACGTCATATTCCCGTTTGAGTGGACAGAAAATTACAAAAGTATTGACTCCGTTCATGTATCATTACAATGTATTGTACATTTTTCACATAACCACCTAGTCGTGATCTTTCTGCAGCAGAATATAACCGTGATTTAACTTCTCACACACCGTGAAGAAATTGTGTAACACGGTTTTTACTTTAATTACAAGTCAATTTTCAATGTCAAATTGATCCTTTGATCCTTTGATCTTGAAAAGACGTTTTCACCTCGAAGTAATTCAGCGATCCCCTGGAGCTGAAAAGTACTTCTTCAGCCCAACAATTTTTATCATTAAAGAAACTCTTCGTGTCTCATGTTCCACCGTATTCCCTGTAATTTCCGGTACAGATCAATTTTTCCACGAATTTACATGTGACATCCTGCGATGGGCAGATTTCTTCCCTTGGTGGTTTCCATTTCAAGACAGGTTTTATAGCCGTACCACAAGGTGCTACTAGCAACTGTGTGATAATTGAGACAGCACCTGGCGACCTGGCATTCTCCTCTGTCCAATTTGTATTTATCTTTCTTTCTAAATGGTACCAGAGAGTCCAATTCGAGGATTTTTCATCCATTCACCGCCGCGTGTTTCATTCGATAATTGTGAAACGAGACAAAGGTCTTGCCTCGTTACCTCCCACTACCGTCTCGTAAAGCCAACTATTTCCGCTAGAATAACTACAAATAGTCTTGTTGCTATGAAGGGGTGCCCTTCGCACAATCTGTAGTGCCATGTCTCCATCAGCGTAGTCCTGAAGCTGAGGACTGTAAGACTGTAGGCTGTAGTTTGGGTAACGATATACATATTATCAGCCACATGGTCACACATGTATTGGCCCGCAAGTGTTTGTCACTATAATTATTTTCCTCATTGTACATTGCACAAGTCTAGCTTGAAATGTGTTACTTCACATACACCAAGATGTCATTATGCTCCAAAGAATAACAACAAGAAAATACAGAAAACGTAGATTCGTCACGTTGTCACGTAGCCTGAGCTTTGTGTTGAAGACCATGAGAATACGAGATTGTCATACCCAGCAGCAGGATGATACCGCTGAGAATTTGTGTGAGCTTGGGATGGGAGCTCGTGTGTTGTGCTATGAATGACCATCTGAGTTCATTTGGCTCGTCTAAGGAAACTGCCTCCGAGCAGTGCATCTGGATATACTGGGCGGCTAGATCATCCTGCTGCTATCACCACAGACTACTCGTGAGCTGTCAGCATAAGGTCGGTTGCAAATTTCCGGCACATAAATTGGTCGCTTATCTCCCAGTCATGACCAGACTATTAATTGCATGTATGTTGGGGACCATGCCAACACAACACAGCCTGGCGTCCACGTATCGTATTCGTGAACAGGAGCTATCCAATGACCACTCTCGTCCACTCTCATTAGTAACGTATTAAATGTATACATTGTGGGCTGGTTTATATGTCATCACCTGTTATTAAACGAGACTACTCGTGTCTAATCTGAATGTATGGGTAGAGCAGTTGCATTTGAAGCCCTGTTTAGCCAAATATTTTCTAAACGTTTCTAAAAATGAATTGGCGCGATAAAATCTGACGGGTTGCCGGTATGGCATGGGAAACTGATTATTCTTTATGATTTATCAAAGTGAAGGAAGCTATCATTTGCCTTCAAAAATGAATAAATAAATAGCGAAATCTAACTCAAAGAATAATTTCCTGATATCCTCGTGTACCCGAATCTCCAACCTGCAATGGGCAAACCGACATGCGCACTTAAGATCGGGATCATGGCATCAGGTCTTCTGTCTGACAGAAAATCTCTTCGCAGGTGGAGTAATACATCTTGGAACCATTTTCGCTCTTGGAATGGTGTATAAGGGCCCTAGGATGTTAGATGGAGGCCGATCACACGGCGTCACGCTCCTGAAAGGATTACCAACCTGTCCTTTCCCTCCATCATCTTGACAGCTAGTCAGTCTCACCACTCTTCAGATTTTCCCGGCAATCCCCCAATTCTGCCATCTGCTCTCTTTGTAGAATTGTACATTACAACTGAGAATTCGTACTCTATATATAGAGAGAGACGGTGGAGGTGCATCAAGTTAATAATAATATGTAAGCTTCTAAAAGAAAAAAAGCCCGGCAAACCTATAAGACAAAAGGTGAAGAATACAAAGGCTCTGTCTGCCGAAATGAAGAAAGGATATTTCCTGTATCAGCCTGACAACCACGAGCCAAACAGATTCAAATGGAGGTAACGTCGGGGGGCAACTAAGCCTGAAGGTTTTCCCCACAAATGAGTCGTTGCCTTAAAAGCTTCAGCAGTGCATTACCGCGGCCCGTACACATAATGTGACGCGATCCCATCGGTAAACCGACTGTTGATTGACATGACGCCGCGTCCGAACAGAGGAACAAACGAGCACTTTAGATCCTTCTGTTCTAGAGTAGGCTAACAAATCTTTTATCCCATACACGTAATGTAAAAAGATAGATCAGCACAAACTACACAAGCTGATCTCCATTCGTTATATTCTTTTAATGACTGTTGCATGTCAGTCATGTGTAACATTACATCCTTAGATCCCGATATCAATCACGTGAGCCACCCTGTGGCAGTGATGGATGTCCGTTCTTCTGGTAAGTTTAAATCTGAGAAGCTGCCACCCGACACTAACTCTCGTCTTGAGCAGGCCGAGACCAGCACACCTTGTGTATTTGTTGCCAAAATTGGTAAATCTAAAGGACCTAAAAGAGATTGCGAAATGATCAATATTTCTTACCGTGTATAGAATGCAAATAAAGTATTCGAACTGTCACTTCGTCTTGTGGAAGAGCCGCATCTTTACCTCACATATCTTCCGTTCTGCCTTGTGATTTAATTCATCCAATATCTCTGGTATTAATGGCGTATCTTAAATAGGTCGATCTTTGTTTCGAGCAAGTTATCATGATCAACGACCATGATCTGTCATATGTGTTCTGTTACCTGTTACATATCCAACAACATAGATAGCTACACTGGTGAAATAAAGTAAGATTATTCAATCCAACTGACTTACCATAGTAAGGCTGTATTTGAAGCTTTAGAATGCCACTTTGCGTGGTGATCATGAACCAGCATGAAGACAAAGTGAAGCTGTAGAGAGTACTACAGTGTACTACACGAAGATCTGAGGTTGTGCGACTTCAATTATCAACACTCAAACCCAGATGTCTGACCGAAACCTTCAGTAGCCTAGCATAATAAAAGGTGTTAAAACTAGCATAATAAAAGGTGTTAAAACTATGTGTCTCTAAACACTTCATAAAAGCAGAAGTACTCCCGAAGAGGGTCATGGTAACCACCCTCAGCCAAAAGTGCACTCACTGCCAAGAAACTTTAGGACTGCAATATACGCAAAACAACTTAACCAGCACTTCCGCAGAGCATGGATCAACCCAATGCAGATGGCAGGGACAACCCGGTTGACTAAGTACTGCTTCAGGTTCCAGGTGATTATGATTATAAGATAAATTTTCACGAGACAGCCCAAAAAGCATTGTTGGTAGGAAAATGAACATTTATAGATGACAAGAATATTTCTCAATCTCCTTCAAATAGATGAGTAAATAGCCTAATAGGAAGAAATGCACATGTGAAGAAAGCGTTTGACGTCAGAGTGTTGATGCATCATTTAAACAGGTCTTGACCAGACATACCTCAGCACTACCGTCCATTAAAAGTGTCGGTATGTCAGCGCCGCAAGGGTTGGGTGGCCACCGACATCCTTCACATCTCACGTCACTGGAGCTTCCAGCGAGAGGGTCGCTGCATTATTTAATGGTCTCCATCGTAGGATTAAGACACAAAATTGAACGTGTTTCACATAGCCAATGGCCTTTAAATGGTATTTTACACTTTTAGACCAAAGCTGATTAGATTGTGCCTCAGCTGCTAAAAAAACGTATACGTTGTGTTTACATTTTGTGTTTAGTCGTGTTGGAGTGACGAATATAACATGCTGTGGTTTCGAGAGTTTTCTTAGTGATGCTTTTTTAGTTCGATATCAACAGGGCTATCAATAGCAAGTAAAGCTTGTGGAACTGAGAAAAAGCGTAAATATTTACAGCCAAATTTCATAAAAGAGGATTTTAAAAATATTGTGGACTAGATGTGCCGTTGCTGTCATTTAACAGCTGCTTGATATGTTGATTGATATGATATAGTTGATATTTTCTTGGCTTCATTCTGTGTCATTTCTATTCACAGTCTCGCGTAATTCAAATTAATGGACTATTACCTTGCAGGTTGCTTGCGGTTGACAGGATGTAATAGGTCATTAGCTTCATCTTCGAGAGCGGGTCTCAACATTCTGTCCATAGCACCCTTTGCCCGGCTTCGTGATCAATGATGTTTCATTCTTCATGCACATTTCAAACTACATCAGCGCACTGCTCGTTAAATACAGATATGGAGGGATTATGTCTTCAGTTTCTTATTATGCTTCTCGCGTGTAGGTAAGATGGCGGTGAGGTCTTACCCAATTTGTCCCTATATATGGCTAGATCTATGAAACATGTTAACACGTTAAAAGTACCTTCGTACTGAAGAGAACTTGTGGTAATAAAAGTTACGCATGAGGAGTGTGGGTAGAGTTATTAGTTTTTGGTTACCGGTTACTACTAACTACGGTGAATCTTTACCACCCGGGCCTCTTTTCACTACAGGCTGAGACCGCGGAGCGACCAAGTCACAGATCACTCAACGAGTTTCATTGACAAAGACATTTTTAACCATTTGTTTGTTTTGCTAGCTATGCTGTCTTTTAAATCATACCCCTTTTGTATTCCAATTATCAATTATAACATCAAGGGCTACAAAAATCCAGTTTGGTCTCGATCGCTCAACGGACCTCAGAGGAAATGGCGCCTAACAGGAGATATCACGGTGGAGATGTTTCGTCCAAAGTCATCTGAGCTACAGCGCCTTACGTCCCTGGTGGATTCCTGTCTATGGCGTCCTGGAGCAGTGGCAAAGTAGTTCCTTTTTATCACTACCTTTCGGGAACTAAAGGCCTATGCCCCTAATCATAAAAATAGTGTAATTTACTTACAGCGGAAACTAAGGCAACTCAGAGTTCGTCATGTCAACGTACGCGTCTTATGTGCAATGGTAGAATTAATCTATTCTCATTCATGCTCACTACAAAGCAATTGGATTTAGAAATTGGACGATATATATTGATAACTTGCCTTCTTCATCGTTAATCTTTTATATTTTTCTATCTTTCCCGGTAGCCTTTGTCTAAGTCATGTGCATTGTTCATCTAACGTTATATCTTTTGCGTCTGATATGGTGCACAAATAAATCTTCAAAGTGAATTTTTGTGTGGTAAATTTATGGTGAATGAAGGACGAGGGTCAACGATTAAGAGTTGTGCACATCCCATAGCAGATGTCGTTACGAAGTTGTGAATACAAATTATGCACTTATCTGACCTTAAATCTTGCAAGGTGCATAGTGTGCATTCATCAAAATCACACACTGGCTAATACACAATCAATATAGCTGCTAGTAAATGGCAGAAGTGCAATTTTATGTCTGCGTGACAGATATAGATTTGTGGAAATGTGCCAAGTACTGTCCTACCGGAGGTTGTCCGAAATGGTTCTCCAAACTTCAATAAGTTGGTGAGAAAGTGGGTGGACCAAATGGATTGCGCAAGACTGCATGTATATATCGACACCAGACGGTAATCTACTTTTTGGTAAATATTCTTTTGCACAAGAGTCAAGAGGATGTCATATTATCACTCATTACATCTGTAGCACCCCAGGATAAATTCTTTCACACATACAATGAATATGAGGGCAATATTTTGGACTGTCTCATTTACTAGAAATTACTGCCGAAGGTTAATGCATGGAAATTGTATGACACATTCCTATGAAAACAACACAAGCTTCCGTCGCCTCCTGGGAAAGCTGGTGACATTTTGATAATTGCCTCTGGGACACTGAGACATCTTTGCGAGTTAACCTTCGAACATGGGGATACTGGAAATAAACAGCAGCACCTCCCATTGGATTAAAGGACCAGAAAACCTTCATTTGTATTAAAACAGCGTGTGAGGCTTATAAAACATTCAACACCAGGGATGAGCAGGGATGTAATCATCAGATAGCCCTTGATGGAAGTCAATGGTTCCAAGTCTAACATTGATTGCAATATCTACACAAGAACTAGTCAAGGAGAACATTGTGCATTCCAAACCACAGATATCAAAAACTCAGCAAAAGGCCCAGCATTTTCAAGAGGAGGCCAGATGATATATATGCACATGCATGAGCAACCTCAACCATCTGGTGAAGGCATGTCAGGTGAATGTTTTTGATATAATAAAAACCCATAATATCTGAAGTAGATTTTTTAAAGGTTCTAACAATGTGTTAGGAGTTACCAAATCGTGTGCTAAACATATGATTACTTTGAATATCTGTTGGTAAAAGAATGCAAATTCAGTACAAAAAATAACCATGGGAGCAGCGCAGCAGATAACATCATTCAAGATTTCAGTACTGAAGTGAAAGGCTGTTAAGAGTACTCTCCTGTCTCTGAAGGACCCATTCTGACGTTTGCCAATTCAAGTAACTCTACAACCTAGATACAAGGAGTGATGATGACATACCAGCCATTAGAGCAGGGTGTTAAGCGGGTTGCTCTGAAAGTCAAGGCTGCCAATGAAGAACTACATGTAGAAATGCAAGCCAGACCAGTGACTACCTTTGGAAGCTCTTACACAAAAGTATTGAACTTAATGGAGTCTTGGACAGGTAAGAAGTTATAAAAGAATTTTGTATATTGTATAAAAGCATATTAGCTGAAGGATATAGTGAGAGACCTTTGTCAGATAAGTGCTGGTGCCAATACACTCACACCAATATACAACATTGGTGTGAGTAGAGATTGTAGAGAGAGACACAGGGTCACAGTGTTCTTCACTGCCTTTCCTGGTAAAAGTCCAAATGAATGCTGAACATAGTCATTTATACTTTCTACAACCTTTATTATCTAGAATAAAATAATATAAGCACACTTTTATGAATCTCAATCCAAAATTGAGAATGAGAGAGATGTGTGATACATGTGCACAGAATCCAAGAATTTACTTAACACCATTTTTTAAAATTTCTAACCAGTCTTTGTGTGTAGTTTTTTTATAGATTCTTATACATCAGAACTCATACTAGTCTTTATCAAATATGTTGTATAAAAGTACTTCCTGATATATTTCTTAATAAAATACTTCAAAATGCTTTTGTGTTAAATTGTGTTAATGAATTATGAACTGACTTCCCCTATTGAAGTTCATCAGTGGTATCATCCTAGAGATTAGGTATGTACCAGCCTTATTCCATGACTCAAGGTCACCTTGAAGGAAAGTTACAAATTAGAATGCATGTATGCCTTGAATGCTAGGAATAATATGATAATACATGTATGTTAATGTTCTGTGAAAAAACAGCCTACACACACACACCATCCTAATCTAAAACAAAACTCAAAAGTCATATAATAATTGATAAAATATTTTGAAATTTTATGGATGAAGAAATTCCAGCTTTATGGTGTAGGTCATGACATTTTCAAACAAGAAAATGTTTGTCACTCTGAAAGTGCAGCCACCAACAGCTTGCATGCATACATGTATGTAGGTCATGGCTGTATCAAATTTAACAGTTACAGTATTCTGTCCAGATGCTTTTTATATCAGCTCCTAAATTCTGACAACAGTTCTTGTAGAATACAGCTCCACAGATTTTATAGGAAATATCTACACAAAAATAATTCAACCATGAACACAGGAATATTAACCAACTAGAGATCCAAGGCCCCATACCCTGCCCAAATGATGTTAACCTTTATGGCTGAGAGAAGTATGAAAGTTTCTCATTATCAATCAATTATGCAAAGAAGATCCTAATTCATCCTCAATTATATCAGTTGATCAGATTTTTCAACCAATGACAGTCTTATAATGACAAAGAAGGCTTGACATTTGCTTGACAATTTTATACATTTGTTGCATCTATTTTCAAATCAGTATGATCAGGTTTTGAATTTGAACGTTTTGCTAGTAGAAGCCAAATACTTTGACAAAGAAAATTTTGCTATTGCAACACATGCAATTTGAGTTGCACTTCTGAATACACTAAGTCACATCCCTTTCTGAAAGTTACTATGCAAAAAAAACATAGCCAAAATCAGACTTGCATTAGGATTTGACCTAGGCAAAACTAAAATAGGAACATTTCCATACACACCTTACACAACCTTCTACCATGAATCGATGACACAACTATGGCAAATGTATGAGCTTTCTGCACAATGAAGGCACGTTTTGAAGCAACTGCGGCTTTACTTTCATCAAAGAAAATGCAGTTTGACATCACAGGCTAGAATTCTATTAGGTTCCACTTCCACAGCAACAGCCTGCCTATGGCGAGCTGACTAATGCATGCCAGGTCAGCCTGCAGATAAAAAGCTAGCTAAAGGTGCATACCTGCACTTTAAAGATTTCACATTATGAATGGGCCTACATGTAAAATTAAGGTACTAGAATATGATAAAAGCCCTAAGCCAGATTACAAGAGTTTCATAATTCAGATGTAAAGACAGAGCCAACAATCTGATCTGGACGACAAGTACATGTATATGTGGGTTTTAAAATCTTTCATTCAAAACTTTCATTTTTATATTACATGTCATAAAGAAAGAAGACTCAGTTGATCAATTAGAAGCACAAATTTGTACTTCAAAATCAACAATATTAAAAATCCTGGCTACACATCATATGAAAATGTCCCTGGTACTGAAAACTGTGCTGTTGACCTTGCTGACAGGTTAGGATTGGCGTGGTCTGTTGTATGACTGATTTGACAGCCAACTCCCCTGAGAAGGATGCACTCATTCTGCACAATTTAACCTGAGTCACACACATCCCTCCCCTGGGATATGGGGAGCACTGGGGACATGGGTCAAGACCATATTTCTTTCTCCCTTGGATTTCATGCAAAGTGCTTGTTTGAGAATCTCGGCCAAACAGGACAATCCATGGAACTGTGCTGCAATCATCCTGTTTTGACAAAATATGTGCAATCCTGATGTTGATGGCAGTTCTTCAGCCACAGTTGCTGTACAAAAATTCAGCCTGAACATGCTACGAAGTAAATATATAAACATCATAACTAGTTCAGTTTCTAAGAGATATTAAAAATGTACATTCAAAAGCTCACCTTCCTATTACAGCATTAAAAATCCAATGCTAACTAAACACTCTTACTATCAGTTGCACACACTCACACACACTCACAAACACACAAAACTACCTCATTTCCAACCAACTATACTACAGCAGGACCCTTCTATGACCATCATCTTCTCCATGTTTTGGGTCCATCTATTCACTTAAGTGGCACAGAATATTGTAAGGGTGACACAGATTCTGGATAAGTTGGCATGATGTTGGTGGTGGTGATGACAGTTGTGTTACAGGACTACGGAGGATGTGCACATGGTGTTGAGTCCACACACTCCGCCCCCGCGGTACACAAGGTAGTAACCCTGCAGGAGAAATAGCACAACTTCACTTTCAAATATCATCAAACTCCTTCACAGTTGCTCTTACTTTATTGTCTGTTTAGTTCATTTATTAATACAGATCAATGTTGTTGCATCTACATACAACATACATACAAGTGTACTATTGAATATTTTATGCATGCAGCCACCATATCCTGCTATCTTTGTAATTAAATGCAATGCACAGCATTGATCCTAGGACAGGGAATTGGAATTCTGCTTTGCAGCTTAAATATTTCATGAAAGAAAACATCTCTCTCTTTAAGATTAAGTTCAAGTCCTTCATAACTCCTCTACCATGGGGTTGCATTTTTGTCTCGCACATACACTAACAAATGCATCATGTTCAGAATAGATCTTAGCAAATACACAGCACAACTATCATTAGATTCTTCATTCCACTCCTCAGAATCCTTTCACTGAACTCAATCTATTTTGTGAGCCACCTAACAGCATTGAACATCACGGCCTAGGAAACGAACTGACAAATGTGGCTATGCATATTTTTATCCAACAAAGCCTCAAGTTTGTAACAGCACACAACTATAAAATTGTCTTAGTGAGCTGACTGTGAGACTGCCTTTTTTTATTGAGGCGCCAATAATGCGACAAGTCAGCTTGCTATTCATTTGTTCTACTTCAACAAACTGCCCATTATCATAACCACAGTCACTGTGGCACTTGTCAAAGCCCATCCTGTGTTGATCAGTCTGTCGCTTTAATGTGCTCATTAGTCGGTGATATTTGGTACTGCAGACTGGAGCCCATTTACCTCAATAAACTAAGTAATGTTACATGTGCATGTATACATATGTAGATCTAGCTTACAGGCTTCTTACATTACTGAGCAGTAAGGAAGGATGAGAAACTCAAATAAATAAATAAATAAACTCATGGTTGCATCACTATTTCTTGGAAAAAATGCACTGTTAAAATGTCTGAGGAATAGTTTATTGCTTGCCTTTATACAATGTGTTATTGCTTCTCTGCAAAATTCAACTGTGCTACTTCATTCATAGAGATGTACTAACCTAGTAACATTGAAATCCATGCCAATGAAATCCATGCCATGCAAAGGTGCCATAAAAGCGACCTTCAAGTCTCCTTTGCACACAAAATCTGAAGGAACCTTTCATTTAACATATAGGAAAGATGCACCATGGTCCCTGAGGCAAGAGTAAATGTTCCGGGTGGTCAGACTCGTCTTGCATACACACTGTAACACACAGCACCACAGGCATCACAGCCCACGCTTCTCTCTCCATTACTCTTCAACACACATCCATAACGGGGGGTGCCCTATCTTATTATGCAAAAGTATGCCGTGTTTGTTGCCACTAACTTCGCTAATTGAAAAGGCAAATAAAACATTAGTCCATGCATACAGCTGTTATTTGCATGCAAAGTATAGTTCTATATATTTATGTATCATTTTGTCTAAAAAAGAAAATATCGGTCATTTTCAACAATCATAACAATGGCGCTGGAAAGAGGGTCACTGCATTGTGGAGGCTTGTGCCCAGAAATAAACGGCCTGTACCAAGATTTGACACATACACAAGGAAGAAAACTTTACAAAACAGTAAATATGTGGGTCTCTGAGTGTTTGTTTTGTAGAAAATCAACCCGTGAAAAACAACGTCAACACCACTGTCGTCTGCATTTCCCATGATTCCCCTCGGACCACATTGATTGCGTAAGCCGGATTTTCAGTGGAAACACGGACTGATTACGTTAGATACTACCCTCCTCTCGTAAGATGAGAAGTACACACAATCACAATTTTACTGTCCAAAGAAAGCTAACATATCATAAAATCCTATTCTTATTCTTATTTACTTAATTTCATCATCAACGCCTGAAGAGAGGAAAATTACCAAAACGCCCGAAGTTAGGCCACCCTGTCTAGGTACATTCACAAAAATGTCTCACAGAGTTTGTCGCTTGTAACGCGGAGCGTGAAGAGCTTATGAATAGTATGAATGGATTGCTTATCCAAGTATGTTGTTTACATTTATTTAATGTTCTCAAAATTCATTCGTCAAAACCTGACCACTCTCTGACAACTAACGATAGAGCGCCATGAGTTCGAGCGTCTGAAAAAGCGTCCGTGTTAGAGCACCTCCCCCATTACCCTTGGACTGAGCACTGGGAGAAATTGAATCTGTTCACTCAGTTCTATGGCTATAAATTCAGTATAGGCAATTCTGGCTAGTTGCTAGAAATCTTGATTCACACTGAAGCACGTACAAAGTTTTACCCCTTTTGTCAGCCTCAGCAATCTGGCTTAGGACTTGTCTGGGTGAATTCTCTTAAGAGGTCCTGCAAGGGGGGGTGCCGACAACGCTCTACGCTGAATTCGGAAACCTCTCGATTACACTTTACGATAAATTCCAAGTGGCTACAATGCATTACGTAGAATTTAATACGCCGAATATGCTCTACGCAAAAATATTAGAGCGGTCCGCCTACGCTCTACGTAGAATTAAAACGGCTGATTACGCTCTACGGAAAAGGGCTTGCGTGCCCCCTTTTAACAATCCTGGCTTAAAACACAGCAGGAAAAGCAGTAAGGTTGGGAACAAAAAAGTTCAAATTTAATTTCTATTCCAAACATGTTACATAAGCACTTAGCAAATTTCTGCTGAAAACTTCCCTTTCAGACAGGATGGCTTTGGTCATTATTTCCTCTCACAGTACTCATCTCCTTCTTGGCAGTCCCCTGGGCTACACAAGTCTAGACTGGTACTTACCATAGTCTATCATAGTGTTTGCAAGATGTAGACAAGAAAGATGTTGCACTTTCCTCCCACCGTTTACTTTCAGACAAAGCTTACCTTAAGGTTGGGGGTTAATTACAGGAGCCTTCTGTCTTATATCTATAGTCAAAATCTGTTATAGGGTGTGAGTAATACATTTTGTATTGCAGTCATATCTCCCATTATAACCTTTTCCCCAATTCTGCTGGGAAGAATTATGTAAGACTTTAAGTACACTCTCTATATCCACACAAGGGAAAGCTGTGACTAAAACTGATTACCTCCCATGTACTTCCAGACCATACTACACTGCATTATAAGTTATAACCACTTAAACAGAACATAAAAATGCCCATTGGTATGATTCAGTATTAACAATTATTTGTGATATCACCATCCTGTGGGTTTGAACATGAAATACAACAGACATTTAAAACAGAAGGTGCAAGATGTGGACATCTTCACTCTACTGTTAGTATGCCTTTAGATTTCCCTTCATGCAAATTCCTAGCTACAGGCTTATGTAGTCCTAAATTCTTTGGAGAGACCAGTCCATTGACTCAACAAACAGATCTTCAACAAACCCGGTTCAGAGAGAGTTCCAGACTGGCCCAGGGTTAATAACAGCACTGCCAACTGGACCCTTTTCATTTGAAAATGGCATCAAACAATCACGTCTGATGCTTGCACAAATGTACCTGCAATCAGCGTGCCGCCCACACACCCCACAAGGCAAAACACCAGTCTGATGAAAGACAATGAATGATATGGAGTGAAGAGTTGGTTGTGACAGGTTTCTACCCACCCGTACGTATATAACCATGTGATTACTGACCTGTCCAGAACTATCACTAGACATGAAAAGGCTTTTTATTTTTATACACACTCAGGTGGTCTTAACTTATTACTTTATGTTACTTATTCCAGTGTTCACTTGCTTTGAATCTTTTAATCTACAGTAAATATGATTCAGTGCCCATCACCTTGGGTTATGTAAAACTGCAATCTTTTCACAACTATTGATGCCTTAATGTACAATTGGGACATAACCAGGCTTGGCACATTTGTACTCCATTGATTTTTGTCAGCTTAATGGATTATCTAATAACATTTAAATGCACATTGTAGCTGTAGGTGAATTTCCAATGTAGTAAAATTTCACCTCAAACTTTGCAAACTTTGCTGTTTTTGATTTGACAGTTGTTTGCTAGAATAGTGGAAGGACCTTAGGGTCAATGGGCTTTTTCCCTTGATTTATGCTGAATATTAAAAAATTCAAAGAATGAGCAACAACAGAAACATGGACCAGGGGTATCTACACACACGTTACACTGTGTGTTCATTCTCCATGACAAATATACATGACTTTGTATGTTCACTCAAGAGGTTCTGCAGCTGCATAATTTGTCCACTTGAGTTGACAGCCTATTCTCCTGAATATGAATAATGTATCCAACTGAATTCACACAGCACGCCAATAAGTCATGGATCAAGAGGGAATGATTGGGATGAACAGTTCCCAAAATATATATACATATAAAACATAAGTATCTCTGGAGGTGGTATTAGTGTGTGTGTGGGGGGGGGGGAGTTTTTCCTAGACAATGCTTCATTGAGCAATATATCGCAAATGGAATCTCAAGAAATAGATATAGTGCAATTAATTATAACAAACAGTTTTCTTCTGAAGGGAGCTACAAATCATATTTTGAGATTAACCTCTGCAGAAAAGACTGTCCAGAAAGGCTACAGATTGCATATCAGGCTCTCTGGGTCCTTCTAGATCTCCATAACCAAACGGACAGGTCAGATACAGCATGCCTTTGCTACAAAACAGCACTATCCATTAATCTTTCTAACCTGAGTGTAGGAAAAATGCTGTTAAAACTCTTTAGTAATCCTGCTGAACACAACAACTCACAAAACATGCAGTAAACTAATGCCTTTCCCCCATATACTCCCCCTCTGTGGCAGTCATCAACTCTTATCTACATTCAAATGGTCACATGTAGTTCTTGATGTGATCAGTATGGCTCTGTAGCACTTATATATGGTAAGCTCACATGTCCTTGGGCAGGGGAAAATTGTTTTTACCCTATTATGGGTTGCCATATTTCAAGGAGGCCCACGGTTCTTTCTCTGACTTGAGATAATGTAATAGCGGCAACTTTAAAACTGACAGTAAAAATAAAAAGGGCGCGAATGAAATATGACCAGCGTTAGTCTTCCTAAACTGTGTCATAATGGAAACTGAGGTCAATGCATAATGGGTCCTGGCATACAGGACAGCATACTTACATTCCAAACTTACAACTGGCATTTACAAATGTATGACTGTCAGTAACTACAGAAGTACAAAACAATGGTACCATAAAACTATTTTCTTTAAATCTACAGATAAATTTCCTGAAAACTTTCCTCAGGCCATGATGTGGTACCATGATAATATGTGCTGCATGTTGGATAATTATATAATGATACCAGCCTACCAAATTGCTGGAGTTATTTGCCATATGCTGGCCTTGTGACTCAGTTTAACAAGATAGATGTTCTATCTATTGAGAACTCTGATGTTAAATAATAATTTGGGTCACAAAAAGTAATAAGAAGTTGGCTGCCATACACTAATGACCATAAAGATGCATTACAGGTAGTCACGATTACCAGACATAGTCAGTTTGAACTTATCTATCAATATTGAACCATCTGATGTTCCATCTATTCTGGGTAATTCTACGAAACTCAAAACAGCCTAGTGCCATTTGCCACATAAAACAGGATTTTCTTGATGCATGACATGTAAAAACATGGTTCTATCTCCCTGGTATGACGTAAATGGGCTGAAAATGGATTTGGGTATGAAATAGAGGAAATGACAGGAACTTTTATGAACATCCACATGGGCTGATGACATGATCTACTCTGACACATGTACATGCGCACCACCCTGACACATCAATCAGGGATGCCTGACCTATCAACCTTTACATCAAGCTGTACCCTGCCTGTATCAAAAGGGACTGACATGTTAGTTCAATTTCCCATGATTTACAGTTGGACAAAGCACTTTTAAACAGGAAGCCATGCCAGTGGCATTGAGGAGAAAGACAGAAAACCAGGTAAATTATGGATAGGCTATTAATAACTATTCTTACCTTTGATAATTAGAAAAAAATGAAATAGTAATGAGACGGCAAAATAGCTGGCACTGAGAAAAGAGCCCGAGGCCAAACAGGGTTTGACTTTTTCAGCTTTACTGCCTGCTGGAATGACCTTTCATGTGTTTCCCATCTTCTGGCATAATAGTCAATCAATATACTAAAGCATGAACTAAAGCTAATCCACAGTCAGCCAGTTGTGCTATTAAATGGGAAGTCACATATAGGATATGACTTGATGTAAAAGAAATGTGACTTGAAGGTGCCCCATAACTGATAACATCCATTTGGCTGATGGACGGACTCTGCAAAACTATGCAATTGAAATTTGACCTCATGGGAATCACACATTTGGCTATCAAAACTTCTTCCTTCCCTCCAAGAATGCAGTCCAATGCAATCTGAAAACTTAGCAAAGATCTAAATTGTAATTTACATAATGACAATGTACATGTGCAATGTGCAATGTAATGTGTAATGTAGGACAAACTGTGTTACCTCCTCTCCCCAGTTCTTGCCCCAACTGTTTTTTATGATCCAGTAGGGTGTGTCATCCTCTGTGCCAGAAAAAGATAAAAATATTAGACCAGCAACCATGGCTATTAAAGGAGAAATAAGGTTGGGGGACAAAACAGCATATTAACAAACGAAAGACACGTCTAATTCTTTTTTCATGCTAGATATAGGACCTGCTCCATGTAGTTTTTATGCAGTGCAGGATTCCCAACCCCTCTTGTTGAAAATCCTTTTGAACTTTGTCAACTTTTCAATGACTTTCCCGGGGCCCCTAAATACAGGGACTTACTAGTAACATTTCCTTTTCGGTGAAGCAGGGAACAGAATGCAAAATCCTGCAGTCACCGTTGAAAGCTTCTCAGCAGGAACTTTGGATTACACCAGTCCCTTTGAGACATTGACAATACAAATACTACTAAGACCAGCACATGTGACCTTTACAAACTACTACTTTATATGCTTCGTCAGTCATGTATTCAACAAATTTTCCAGGCCAATATCCCTGACAGCCGCAGACTTACTGGATCCATATCCCACGATCAGCACACCGTGGTCCAGCTCTTCAGGGTTACAGAAGATCCTCCAGGGGTGGGAGATCCCTCCCATGTAAAACTGCAAGGACAAGCAGGGGCATTTCATGTACTGAGATATTCTCTCATGATTGTAACACTAGATCCCAAAACAGCTAGAGTCTAGAAGTCCACTACAACAGCACAAAAAATCAATATGGAAAATTATAGTTGATTACCTCCCTTTTTAAAATTTAATGCAACAATGACATTAAAAAGACTTAACCCAGGTGTACGGAAATACACAGAAAGTCCCTTACCCTCAAGATAAAGATGGGACAACAAAGGTAAAGGTGAAAGCATCGGTCTATAGTCATGCAGGCCATATCAAATTGTCAATTTTTTTGCTATAATTGAGAAAACTGAACAAGGGCAACAACAGAACATTTAGAAGACAATGGAACAGTGCAATAAACAATGAGGAATCGCCAACTCTTACCTGCATGGGGAATGCATTGATCCCAATGGAGATGGGTCCGTTCTCGGCCAGCCAAGATGCCATCTCTGCATGTGGCAAACAATGATAATATTGTCCATTAATAAACATGTAATATTGTCTCTGGCAAAGTGACCAGTAGTTGTAATTGCCAGGTGTTTGTCCCAATACCCAACAAGTCAATACATTAATACAGCTGCAATTCAAGGCAAGTCTATCTGCACCATTTTCTACTCAGTGATAGTTCCACCAATGTCCCTTTCTTTATGTTGGTTTTCTGAATCAGATGCATTTCATATAACTCATATAGACTTGTGCACACCGTCAGACAGCTGAGCTTACCATTTGTACAAGAAAAAGTAACCGTGACAGTTACGGCTTGCATAAACATGATCTGCCATACATGTATATGCAACACAAGAGCTTCTTACAACAGCACTACACTCACTCATACTCATTCCATCAAGATATCTCAGAAAAGCTCTATCCTGTATAATAGATTTTCAACTTTACTTTGAGCTTGCTACAACTATGTGTGCTATTCCTTTGAATTTTGACTTTTTGATCACAGGAACCAGGCAAAGACACTAAAACTGCATCCTGACTTCTCCAGAATACTATGTATACAGTATGTCTGGCCTTCTCCTATCACGTTTTTGCAGGATCATACATGTCGGGAAGCTAAAAGTAATTGGGTCTTTAAGAGGTAGTCAAACAGAGCTGCCCTGCAGGTGAGGATTACCCTTGGAGCCAGACTGACTTTCATTTGCTTTTCATATCAGATTATGTATTCAGCACTTCTATAGCTCCTGATTCTCAGGTATCTCATTATGACAAGCCTGGAAATTTGCTAGTGAGTTTTACGAGCACCCATTTCTGACATTTGACTCACTTCTGACTAAGAAATGCATGTAGTGTGACATCATGTCACTTAACAGGCACCGGGCGTGGTAAATCAACCTGATACTTCAACCTTCTCTTCTTGTGGCTTGCTTGTTCAAAAGCAAGCTGAGACCATAGGATGGCTTTGAAGTCTGATGCTGACAGATCAGTACCCTGCACGCTCTATAGGTGGGAGACCATACATATGCCAAGACTCCTACGATTCAAAGGCTTCCTACCCTGATACAGATGATGTGCCATGTTGCTTTCTATGCACAACACCAGCTCTGCCTGAGGAGTCAAACAGCTTGCTGAATTCTAATATACTGCTACTCACAGCATATCAAACAAAGTTCAAAAGTACATGCAGTGGGATGCAAATTCTTACTCAATATACATCAATGTCCAATACATTAAAGGATTTCACTGAATCCTGTATCTATCTTCCTAAACTGTATGCACAATGGTTCCAGTAGACTGACCATTCTCATCCTTGGAGATGTTGACAGAGCTGTTGATGTAGACCTGCACCTTGGAATAATCCATGTGGCACTTCTCATCCTCAGCCTCATAGGGGTACGCCTTCTCTGACTCCAGCCCGCCTTAAATCATGATACATGTAACACCATTCAGGAGCCAGGTACAAACGTATAATGAGAGACTATACTAACTTAATGGGACTACAGTGGCATTGTGGGCCAATTGTATGTATACTCCAGTAAACTAAACTTGTTTCTGGACAAAAAATTCCAGGCTGATATACTGTACTAAGGGCCACTCAGGATGTAGTTTAATTGTACTTAACCTGTATGCTACCATGCCTAAAGTTTTCTTGTACTAGTTTTCATTTTGTTCTACTTGCTTTCTCCCTTTTTCTGTGAGAATTATGTTAAAGCATCAATCAAAACAAACAAGTTAGCTCTGTACATGTATTTCCAGAAATATATTCATAAATTAACTTGATGACTTCCTGGTACTAACTTTGAAGTAAAGCACATGTTGAACATTTTCTTGCACAATACCTCTGTGCCTATCTGCTATCATTGCACCAGCCAAAGGACTTAATGATTTCCTCAGAGGACTTAATGATTTCCTCAAATATATACACATAAAGTTATACACAGGAAATTGTAATAGGACAAAACAACCACCAGATTATGTTTCCTATAAGATGCAGCGATTTCACTCCCTTGAGCTTAGTCCTTCAGATATGTGGGCCCAGAGTTAGCATAGAAGGAGCATAACAGCTCACAGGCAAACATGCCAGTACATTTTGCTGAGCCTTGAGTGGAAACTTTTAAGCCTATTTCCCAGCATTATTGTGCCCCTCCTCAGCCCACACATGGAACCAGATGGGATGAACTCTATACTGTATGAATGCTGAATGCCGTGGTGACAGACAAACAATGCATAACTTGATTGTTTTGATTGATGCTTTTACAGAATATTTACAAGTGGTTGACTTGAAAAAATAAATGCATTAATATGTTTATACAACCCTCCATGAGACTTCCTTTGGGTGTCCTCTAAAAATCATATCAAGTAACATGGACATCTCACCCATCCTGATGATCTCATCATACGCCTGTGAGGGAAGCCCGCCCTCGCAACCATCATCTAGTTTGTCACAGTCCACCAACTCTGTTAAGGTCAAATTATATTGTCTTTGGTTATTAGACAGTTGAGCTGAAACAGGCAATCTGATTGGTCTGTGGTTAAGTGCTTACCAAAGGGTTAATTAGTATGAACTTTAAGGTGCATGGTCACATTTGGTAAGTAGCCATTACATGAATAAAGGGAATGTTGTTGTGATCTGATAATGAAATATATGCAGATGATGCATAGGCATTATCATGGTTGATGAAGCAGGACAAAAAAATCAAAATATTAAGTACACTAATGGAAATGATGGAATAGGTTGACAAAAGAATGAGGAACAAACAATTGTTGAGAAATCAAGACAGGAAGACACTATACTTAATTGACATTTTTTTCCTTACTCAAACAGAAATGAATTGGAATGTGGCAACATCCAATTTAGAACATGTCTACCTCTGCAATACAAAATTTAAGTAAAGGGATATCCACAATCACTGAATACATCAACAAAATTCTAAATCTGTAAACAGAATGGGATAAGATTCCTCACGTTGCTCAGAGAGATCAGGAAGAATCCCCTTCTTGATGGCCCACTGGCCTTCAATGTTCCCAGTAGTAGAGAAGGCCCAGCAGGAGCCACATTGGCCCTGAAACACATCAGCACCAAGGTCAGTGTCAATGGGCTCATTTAGGTAACTACATAAGGTATCCTTTGGCTTGGAAATAGCTAGTGCCTATTTCTACTGTTGTTTTAACATGCGGCATTTAGACTTCTTCTCCCAAATCAGTCATAAAGCTTGAAAAAATCATTTTCATACTGTGAAATTACCCAGTAATGGAAGCCCAGCATTCATAGATCAAATGAGCTGGGCTGTATTCCAAGAAGTGTTCCTAAGTCGGTTACTTTACTGACTAAGTGGCTTGAAGTTTGGCTTGCATTTCTTCAACTTTACTGCCCTGTAAGTTCACTCACTATAAATCACACCACTGCAAATTCTAAGTTTCTATGCAGAAATCATATCAATACAAACAACATCTTTAAGTCTGTAGTTGGACACACAGAATACATTCAATTACTGTCTATGAATAGATAAAAGGAATGCATTTAGAATTAGGTTATTGCATTCTTTATATCATTTGGGCAGTTTGTCCATCGTAGCTATAAAAGATTTTGAGGGCTTTGGTTAAGTTGTGCATTTTCACATTTTTGCTACAAGAAAGCTCTGGACAGCAAATATTACTCTGGATGTCTAAGCACGATTTAGCTAAAAAATGCCCCCTATCTGTCTATGAAACAATGCAGGCAATACATTTAGCATTGAGTGAAATACATGACATGTATACTATTGCAAAGAAAAACAGCTACCAGAACAGACATACATTCATACCCACATAACATGGATATACTGAAATGAAGGGGAACATACTGTATATATTAAGCTAAATTTTGAAAATTACTTTATTTCCTTCTCTTTTGTGTATAGATTTATCAAGTTTTGACATGATAACAAACAGTTGACAGTTGTTGCTGACCTGATCCTTGACCTCAGTGACGGCACCATGATCCCGCCAGTCAAACGCCTGAGGACCGTCCTTCCTAGGGATGGTGGCAGGTGGGAGGGGCTTGGCTGGGGCTTTCCACACAGGTGTCAAGTAGTACCTCCTGAACTCATCCTCTGGACAGACACAAAACAAATCATCATATGTTTTTTCTATATACACAAGAAAGTAAATTAGGTCAACAATGTTGATTTCTAAGCATGATGTCTCTAGCAGGAGATACATGTAGTAGCTTTTACAATAGGATATGATTATGATTCTTTATTGACACAACAAAAAAGTACAGAGACTTTTGTATGGTCTTCTACAACTTAACTAAAGATCTAACAAAGCTACATACATGTGTGGATAACGTCATCTTTCGTACAGAGTATATGTATGATGTAACAATAAAGGTTAACTATTCTCTAACATATGGTCTCTAAGATCGAAACATTCTTTAATGTATTTTCCTATTTGATTAACACAGACGTCCTAAACATAAGTAAAAGTCAACTGCATGGAAATGAAGATAGCAAAGGTAAAATTTCTACATTTTCAGCATTGAGCAGTAAAAACAGTACATGTAAAGGTGATGAGACACTGCTTCATCATTAAGTACTATCGTTATATATAACTAAGGTAAAAATCTAATCATGTTGTACTCACCAGTTAGATCCATGAATTTAGTTACTCCGTACTTGGCTGTGCCTTGCTCTGTCTCCTGCAGACGTTTTGCCTTCTTGAAGTTGTCTTGGAACACGTAGTACCTCTTCAGGTACTCTAAGGGGTGAACAGATAAAAACTTATATTCAACAGCCAGTGTCTGTTTTCATTCATGATCAGCTTCTGCTAGTATTTTAGCTGAATATTGCTATATTTTTAATGTAATGCATTACCTGTGTTTATGATTTGTCTGTACCATACTTCGTAACACTTCTCATGAATCTTTGTCACTTCTTTGTCAGTCTTCCTTTTTTCAACATCCTAGAGTACACTGCTATGATTAAATGCAGTCAGGAAATAGTTGATATTGCTGAAACAGTTTTCTACCTTACCCTACAATTAGTTACTATTCACACCTTCAGTATTGTTGTACTGCTTGTTGTACTGCACAGTGAACTGTTCAAATAGGTCCAGGTGTGGTGACTGGAAGGAAGAAAAAAACTGTTATGCTAGAAAAAATTGTCAAGCTTACACAGTCATTAAATACATGTACATGTAGCTAAGGAACTGTCCACAATTTAGCATCAACTGACAACAAAGAGAACAATGTAACAGATGTTGTGTAACTTGTGTTAACGTTAACGTTTAATACATCAAGTAAAGTTGGATGTCAAGATGAGCATGTTGCAAGGTAAGACAAAGACTGACTCAGAGGCTTTTCAATTTTCACAACCTTCACATTAAAATACATATCTTTTAGGGGTTGGTGGAAAGAATGGTCCAGTCTGGACTGGCTGGGGGTAGAAAAAACGGTCCGACCCGTTCACGTGTTGACAGAAAAATGTAGAATTGCAGGGAATCATCACAGTGTTGTCTACAGTATGGGGCGCATTGCCTGAGTAAACTAAGACATTTGCACCCAGTCCCCATTTTAGCCAATCAGCGTGCTTCATGTTTTGCTATATGGGAACCAGTGTTCTCGCCAGGCCTTTTGAGCATAGCGGGCCGCTATGCTGTGAATTTGTTCCGCTACGCTGTAATTTTGCCGCTATGCTGTGTTTCCGACCAGCGTAGCGGGATTTTCAGTTGATGTTTACCCTTTTGATCTCGGCCACCGTCGTAATAATCCGTGCTTTAAACTTGATAAAAATAATGTCTTTGCTCTCGGCACAATGAACATCTCATAGAAGGTAGTTTCAAGTAACAAAGAAGTGATTCACAACCTGCTGTGAGTTAATTAATCAAACCCCCCAAATTGGCGGCGATAGACGGGCGTGACATAGGGCGTGACATTTAGGCAGAGGAGCGGCTCGGGAGCGGCCGGCTCGCTAAGTTTGCCTGTACGTACGAAGCTCAGTGCTCGGAAACAAACATTATCACTTACATCAGTACCTAGTCTTTGAGATTTCTTATCAATTACACCTAAAATCTAGCAGAAATACCCAAATTTTGTGAGGTAAACAAGTACCGAAACGAGAACTTGAAGTACCTGCCCTCCCCTCATGCTTGCCGGGAACATGACGGGCGTAAATAAAGCTCTAATCCCAGAAACCTGGGTGCCATTATGTACGCCACTCAACAGCATACATCCTTTATTGTTGTCCAAACTTGTCCATTTTTTTGGCTGGATTGTCTTGCATGGAGAAATTTACCGAAAAATCAAACAGACAGCGCTAACAGGACAACGCTCGGCCATGAGCGGCATGCTTTGGATAAGTTCATTCCAAGGGACCAAGATGTCTCAACTGTAATGTTGTCTACCTTTCAACATCTGTCAATAAGATTTTAAATTCAAAATCTAAGCATTAAAAAATAATTATGCCATGTTGTTCCTGCAAAATATCGTATTTCTTATAATTTGACAAGGGCTTGAACTGTTTCCAAGAAACTTTCCCCCTGCTTACAGAATAGACTCTTCCAAGATGGCTCGCACGCAACACATGTTAGAAATTGACACAGCTGGACGGAAGCCGCTTTTTACTGTGTTTTCCCTCAAAATGTTCTTGATTTCGTCGGTAATATAGCTCATTATCAAGTAATTCTACCATTTTACCAATATAATTTACCAATGACATGGGGAATCACAGCGTATTTACCAAAGAACCTCTTGCTGACTGCCGATGTGTTGACAGATGAAAGAAACCCTTTGAACTATGCCGAGGCTTGGGCCAATTTTGATTGTGTCGCAAAGTTAAAATATCAGAACAAATTCTAAAACATGATACAAGTGTACTCCTGTAGTTTCCTTTTTGAAACATTGAAACATGCATAACAGATTTATAATCATGTCAAAATGATTCCTAAATATTTAGTTGTACAATATAAAAAAAAAGTATTTTGCCAAAGACCTATACCAAGCATAAGTAACTCCATTTATTATGACCCTTCATGAATTTGGAAATAAATTTTGGCTTTAAAAAAGCTGTAACAAAGGTGAAAAC
>NW_017802636.1:763847-764169 GCF_001625305.1 Branchiostoma belcheri | reverse complement strand
CTCAAAAATGCAGGAAATGGTGTTTCAGAGGGTTATATATTTCAAAATTTTCCGCGGGAGGATGCCCCCGGACCCCCCTACATTACTCGCGCCTGCGGCGCTCGCCCTCGCGCCTTCGGCGCTCGATGTGCGGCTTGGCCCGCAACCAGGCCCCCTATGCTGTGAAAAAATCCTGGTGAGAACACTGTGGGAACACATAGACTGCTTGCAATTCTCCTGCATTCTGCTAGGGGAGAAACTTGGTCAGACCGGTTTTTCCACACCCAACTAGACTGTCCTCATTTTTTCCGCCGCCCAGACTGGACTGGTTTTTCCACCAACC
>NW_017802636.1:759957-763521 GCF_001625305.1 Branchiostoma belcheri | reverse complement strand
TGTCCATGGCTAATGGACACTCCTCTGGCCAATGGATACTGTCTTGCCACCGAAAGATCTGCTTGGAGATTACTGTATACTATCATCCTTCCGGAATCAACAGCACAGCGCTTAGTAACCTTCAACAAGTTTAAGATTGAGCTTAGTAAGATACAAGAATATCAAGTATACATCTGGGTAAATTTACCAACAGTTGCGTACCTGCTGAGCACTTAGGCCGATCCTTGCTGAAACACTCCATTCCATCGCACCAAACACTGTCAGCGCCAAAAACACCACGGACGGATGCATTTTTGTCACTTATAAAACTGATTAATTTCCCGTCAAAGCTGTAGATTCACGTTACAAATGGCAAACTACGATAGAAAGCTGGAGAGGACAGGAAACTGTTTTTGGAGGAAGTGTGTGCCTGGCACCTCTTTCGTAAACAACTGGTCACCTCTGACCTTACACAATATCTGGGTCAAAGGTTATGAATGATACCTGATTACCCAAACAGTCATTACCTTCGCCAAGAAGGTTATGTTTTCAGGGGCGTTCGTGTATGTGTGTGTGTGTGTGTGTGTGTCTGTCTGTCAACACAATAACTAGAGAAGGTCTTGATGTATTGTCTTGATACTTGGTAGGCGGGTAGGTCTTGATGAGACCTCAAAATGATTAGATTTTGGGCCACCTGGCGGCTTGTCATGGTACTGCAGCAGAACTTCCGGTTTTGATATCTCATGATCCAGACATGCTAGGGTGACGAAATTTAGATGGTAGATAGCTCTTGTGCTGGGGATAAAGTGACATGACTTTGAGCCCCCTAGTTGCTTGCTCTAGAACTGCAGGGGGTTTAATGGACAAATGTTTAAAGGGGGATAACTCAAGAACAGATGGATGGATCATCGTGATTTTTGGTATGTAGGTAGCTTGAGTGATGCTTGACATAATGATATTACAATTATGCAAATATAGATGTAATTTGCATGATTAATGAGGAAATTCTATTTATCAGCTGCATTCCATAATAGGAAGTTCAAGCTTGTGACATATGTTATTAAGAATGAGAGAAACACAGGTAGATATCAATTATGCAAATGAAGACTTAATTTGCATAATTAATGAGAAAATATTATAATTGCATAGTGGTAACTGCCTGGAATTTTACACTTGGGGTGTTTGAAAGTTAAGTTAAGGTGAACATAATTAAACATAACTTATTCAAATAAGGACCTCATTTGCATAATTTATGAGAAAATTTCATCATGGCATTCTTTGTTAAGATAAGACTGTCTTTTGGTGGAGAATATGATCAACAGATATAATTCATGCAATTGAGGATCCTATTTGCATAATTAGGGGGATTAATATATAATTTCTTAATCATAAAAGCTAACATCATTTGGCGAAGGTATGAGATCGTGGAACTCTAGTTTAATATATTTTCATTGAACTTTTTACCGTGTAACCACGTGATTTTAAACTCCAGCAAGTCTCTTGTGAAGGTAGCTGATAAAACCAATCAGGGATGATTATTTTCGAATAAAATAGAAAAAAAACTAGTCAGCCAATTGTGTTAAATATCACTTAAGCGTAGCCTACAAAATGTTAACTGTTACCTACAACAACCCATTTTCCGTTTCTTGAGATATCCTTCAAGATTAACACCACTGCAGTTTCAGAACAAGCTCTTAGGGGGGCTAAACTCATGTCATTTCTCAAGCTTGACTAGATCACAACCATACTTCAAAACAAAACTTCCACTGCAGTACCAAACTAGCCACTACTGAGAATCTGAATTGCAAGATCTCAAAAGCCTACCCATGCACCTGCTGAAGATAATAAAAAAAAAAAACACATGACAGGTTTTTATTTCTTTATTGTTGAAGTGTTCAGTGTGTTGCTCAGGTTGTGTCTGACATTGTCAAAATACAGTTTTACAAAATTACAACAATACATGTCTACCTTAGCACTAAAAGTTTATTTTTACTACAGTTTTACAAAATTAAAACAATACCTTAGCACTAAAAGTTTATTTTTACTACCGGTATACCCAAGAGCCTTAATAGGGAAAGACCTTTGCCCTCAATTAGCCCATGTATTCATATATTTTGGATCTACTCTAGGACAAGGTGGCCACTACATGTACTAGAGTAGAAGCGAAATACACAAAAATATAGGCTTAGTGAGAACAAAAGACTTCTAAAAAAATCTTTTAAAAAATAGACAATTGCAATCTAAAGAAATCTAGGCAACTTCAACCTATCTTAAACTAGACAACTGCAACTAATCTTAAACCTAGATGATTACAAGATATACTAGTAGTTTTCTTTTACACAATCTATATTCGTCTCTTACAATGCTTTTATGCTTTGGCAACGTCAATATTTGTTGATACATTTTGTAAAAGAAAACGCCTATATCAACTTATTGTAACTAGAGAACAAAAGGCTTTACTTACAATGTAGAATTATGTAGAAAATGCAACCTATCAAAAATAATTTTAAAAACCTAGACATTGCAATCTTAAAAATCTAGCTAGACAACTACAACCTATCTTAAATGAGACAACTGCAACTAGATCAACTTATCGTAACTAGATGTTCAACTTACGAAAAAGGAAATCTTGAATTATCCAGTCTTTAGATTATACTGCTGCAGGGGTCTCTGACATGGCTGGGCAGCAGTCGACAAGTCTTCACACCACATTTCCAGGCAGCTCCATCCCGCAGGTCCACATCGGCAAGGCCACAGAAAAATTAACTTATCTTAAAACTAGACATCTCAAAATTAGATTAGCTTACTGTGCAGCTTCAATATAACAATCGTAGCACCATAACACAATTAGACTAGCTTACTGTGCAGCTTCAATATAACAATCGTGGCACCATAACAAAAACCAGACATCTTAAAAATACACTAGCTTACTGTGCAACTAAAATATTTTCATAAAAAACAATTGTAGCACCATAACAAAGATTAAACTTGACACAGGAGGATCAAACATGACTAACACTTACTAACCTGAGCAACACGTACATTTGTTCATAGACTTTTTACATTATACTGTACATTCTATCATAATGTCCTTGATTCTATAAATAATTAACATGAACTTCATTTCATCCTTAAGAATGCTGCTTCTGGGAGCATGGAACAAAGTTCATGATCTGTGATGCAATTTAGTCCATGAAAGTCCACAAAAAGTGGCTACAAATTTAACAATCCCTGGCAAGACATTGAGAATGTTTCGATGACAGCTGTTGGTAGCGCTGGTAGGGATTAGGACACTGAGAGCGATGGTTACTTCTACACACAGTGCTTCAACCTATTCCCGTGGCATTCAGGTCCAACACTTGGCTGACTCAGCTTCTGTTCCCATGTCAATGACTGGAATTGCGCTTAGAGGTAACTACAAAGTTCAGTCCACCAGAAAACAGTGACTTCCACAGCTCATGATCACTTAGGCACTTCATCTACCCGTCTTCCCTTCTGGCCATGTGCCGTAGTCTTGGTTCGGGATCTCAAGACTAACGGATACCCCAGAACCAGATGATTCCGCCCCCCCCCCCCCGCCCATTA
>NW_017802636.1:722410-759937 GCF_001625305.1 Branchiostoma belcheri | reverse complement strand
TCCCCCNCCCCCCGCCCCATTATTTCATTCACAAGGCAGCTTATGTAATGGTCAGGGTTCCCGACCCACTGACAATCACATAATGCAGAAAGAAAGTCAGGCAGTACAAGATACCTATTAGTAAATAATCACGGGCTAACAAAACTTAGGGAAGTCACGTTTTTTAGAGGACTGAACTTTGCAGCAACTCCGAACTCAATCCCAGCCCCCGGCATAGTCACAGAAGCCAAATCAACCATACGTCAGACCTGTATCCCACAGAAACAGACTAAATCCCTGTGTACAATAGTAGCCACCACCCTCACAATGCCCTAACCCGGGCCCAAGCCAACAGTATCACTCAGGATGGCATCGAAACAAGCCCAATCACCTTGACGGGCTTAGTTCCAAAAGTTTATTTACAAAATGCCGCATCACAAATCAATTACATGTGTACTTTTTTGCCTGCAAACCCCTTTCCATGAAATGTGTAGTTGATCACAATAGTAGCGGATCCTGGAAGCTGCCGAGAGATGTCTCCTTCCCTGCTTCTTTTAATGACAAGAAAGTCAAATTACAAAAAAAATTAGACCAAGACAGCCAGGCTTAGTTTTCTTGCTTTTAAAACTCTGAAAAGGCAAAAGTGCAGCAATATCTCATGTCTTGCCAAAAGCCGAGCAAGTAGTGGTAAGACACATTTTAAAACGGGAAAAGACAGTTGCATGCACATCAGTTAAATATACTGTGGTGTGCTATTCATCCTGCTCTGAACAGGCTGTCCTTCAAAAATTTATAGAACTGTAGTCAAACCTGGTGAAACAGGCCTAACGTTACATCAATTGTTCCAATTGTCAATGGAGAAGCCATACGCCGTGTAAGTTGTACATTAGATTTACTCACAGTCAACAGTTCTGTTGGTTCCTCTACTACCGGTAGTATCAGCTTCTGATGCAGGTTGTCAGCATTGCATCAGTTCTTGTCCCTGTCCTCATGGCTGCAGAAAACCAAAGGCTCAATGGCTGTACAATGGCAAGTGGGAAGAGTAGAAACAGAAAGACACTCCTGTTCGGATCCCCACTGTTACAGTGACATACTCATCTTGCTTGTGTTGGCAATCAAACGCTTAATGCAGAACCTTTTCCATAAAACGCCGCTAAACAAACTTCGACTGTCCCGAAAGATCAAGGACCTGGCAGTCAGTCTCACCTTTGTAGCGCGGGTCTCCTCATCGAAACATTTGGCTAATTTTGAGCCCAGAAATTCTTCTCTTGATGCTTGGTGATTCCCTGGACGTTACAGAAACACCTTCCATTTCGGCTTGCAGACGGCCGTGTCGATTGAAGAGCAACTACCTTCTCTTCACGCAGTTGAATCGACCGATAACGCAATCGACTCTGCACATCGGCTTTATACACTTCCAACCACCTGTGCAAGGAATTCTAGTCGTGCCATTGGTCAATTTCGTAGTATCCTGGCATGGCCATTGGTCAGAAGAATGCATTTTGGCGCCTTTCTATTGGTCTGAAAAATGCACATTTTCCATTGGTCATCTCTGCTGATCAGATTATTTTTCGACGATCTGGTTGGTCAGATATGTTTGAGGGCCTGCATGGGGGTTCCCGAGAGCGCATGTGACGGAGCTGTTGCCATCATGCAGTGTAAAAAGATCGCCAACTAGCGTTTTTCTTTATGCTACAGACCATACAGTTAAAAAAGACCACGTCCACCGAGGCTCTGGCCTGGGTAGTCCATGGTAGTTAGTGACAATACAGAGCCGGGCACCCAGCTACCGAAGCCCCACGACTCAAGAACTCAGCACATACGTTCAGTGCCGATTCATTCCGCAAAAAGCCAGCATGTGCCGGCTTGTCGTATACGTCGCTAAGTACTACCGCAAATTAACAATAACAGCTTTGTATTCCTGTGGTTTAGTAGTAGTTTTATTTTTGGTCGGAATTTTTTTTATTCGCCCGCGCGCACTAGTTTGGGGGTCTTCAGAGGATGTCATCCATAAAATTAAGGCGGTGTGGCGTAAGGATGAATGCTTTCCAAGCAGATGGAGGGTACATTGCCACATGATATACTAGTACGCTTTTCGGTATTTGGTTACATCATAAATGAGTTTCATGGTTTTCAATGCACCACGAGCTATTAGCTATGTATAGAAGATAGCTATGCAGAGAAGATAGCCCGATAGCTAGATAATTGGCTACGCTTGAGCTGTATTTTTATTATGACAGTGTTGAATCAGCGCACACGGTGGGGACGCCCTCTATCACTAGTATCAGAAATATTTCGTGGCCCAGTCAAGATCAGAACCTGCTGTATAATTCACAAAGTTGTCTAATTTACCTACCAAACGATATGAAAATGATAAACAATAAAGCAGGCACTGACAACAGATCAATTTGGTCATTTGCACCTTCGTGCATTTATTTGGAACAATGATGTCCAAATGTGAAGCAGTCTTCACACGTTTGTAGTGTTCCCGGTGAGATACCGAGTATGCTCTCACGGGACGGTCTGTTTCGGCGCACAGGAGAAGGACAGGACCTGTGGCTCCCCTACCCACGGCTGGTCCAACACTTCCACGTCGCACGTCTCGCGCTGTGCATAAACACAAGGACTGGGTCAGTTGCAGTAAAACGCTCAATACACACTCAATTTGAAATAATGGTGCAGACAAACACATTGGTTATGAATTAAGATTACTTAACATTTCCATTGTCCCGACATGCAACACATAACAATTAAAGGCAGTTATTACGAACCCCGCCTCCGAGCAGGACCATGCAGTCGGACAGTTGGACGGCGCTGTCGCTGCTCGAGCAGCCGGTGGTGCCGATCTCTATCGTCAGGTAGTACTTCAGACCTGCCACAACCTGAAGTTATGAAGAGAGAAGCTTCTGACATGATTCTTCTAGATATGCTATCGTTTGCAAGATTGCAGTCCTTATTATTTTCGTGGCGCTTGTACATCTGAGCTAGAGAAAAAACGGAAGGGGAAAATTGCCAGTTTTCTGCACCTGATATTGCGCGCTGACGACCTCCACCAGCTTGCTGAGGGTGGGGTTGTTCCTCATGGCGTTGACGTGGTCCACGGACAGCAGAGCCAACTGCTGGATGTCCTGGTTGTTAACGTCTGCGGCCATCAGTCCTCCTGGCATGAGGAGCTGCCGCTTTGCACCAACCTGGGTATCAGTAATACTGTTGTTGTATTCACATTTGACGCAAGATTGTTTTTTTTTTATTCCATTTAAGCTGAGAACCAATTCTCTGGTCATTAAATTGTTCCAGTGAATATCCAAACAAATGACATCTCAAATTGACGGTACCACTGACATGGCTAAATAGAAAACAAAATATCGTGCGCATGTCGTCAGCCTTACCTTAGGTCTGCAGGTCATTGAAGTGACTTCGCGAGTGTTGGTCCAGGGTTGGTCGAATACAATCACCATACAGATCTCAACCTGGATACGTCAATACATATAATACACATAAAATGGTCTCTACATTGTACTGTTTAATTTGGTATGACATCTTTTCATTGAATGTGATACAAACATATAAGAACAGCACCCACCCGTCCGTTCTGGTCGAAGTCGCAGTCCTCCAGACTGACGGAGTCTCCTTTGAAGCAGCTGGTGGCTCCGATCTCCAGTTCCAGGTGATAGTTGGTACCGGCAACAACCTTCGAAAACACAAAGGGGATATTTTTTAGGATTATCACTGTTGAATTTTCGATTTTGGTCCCCCAATCTATTGCAATTGATTGTTAGCCTTGGCAAACGTCTGCACGTTTTTCAGTACGTTTTCTATATTCCGCCGACTTCAACAACATAGGCCAGATGGAACTGCTCCGTGTTTATGAGAAGGAACTGCGGGAAACCAACCTGCGTGCTGGCACTGTGGACGCGGACCAGTTTACTGAGGTACATTGAGTTGCTCTGCTCGTTGATGGTATCCACTGCGAAGGCTGACATCTCCAGCACCTCCTGGCTGGTGGGGTTGGTGGGGTGCAGTCCTCCGGTCAGAAAACCGCCCGGCATGAGCTGCCGCCGGGACCGCGTGGAGCTGCAATGCGTGCTAAGCAGCTGCAGGGAGTTCTCCCACGGCTGGCTCCACACAATCACGTCACACACCTCGAACTGAAACACGAGAGCACCGTGCCACATGTAAAATATCACCACTGAAACACCAACTATAGACTACCATTAGAACAATACACACATCACAAACTGGCTGAATACTGCAAACCTTACAATGGGACAGGTAACGTTATACACATATAACGCGTGATCTACCTATAGTCAAGCTTTAACAAAAAGTAGCATAGTCTACTATACAAAATATTAGTTCTCAAAGAAAGCGAATTTGAAATTCTGATGTAAGAAAACTGTACTTGGGCGTTCGGGTCGAACTCGCAGTCTGCCAGGAGCTGATTGTCACCCTTGGTGCACACAGTCTTGCCGATCTCCAGGCGCAGGTGGTAGTTCACACCTGCTACAACCTGGGGACGTACCAACGTAGAGAGCAACATCCGTTAGCTGATTGTAAAAGGGTGGTTGATTAGATAAAACTAAGGAAAATATATTTAAAATTTAAAAAAGGGAGTTTCCATAAAACGAAAAGTATTATATAAATTTGAAAGATTTTGTGCATATTCAGAGTCAATTCAATGATTCAAACGGCAATGTCCTCTGCAATATCCAGGTTTTTTGAACTCATTCCCATCTTTTAAGATTAAGAATGAGGCACTTTTCTTTTAAATTTTATAAACCTATTTCACCCTGACCTGTGTCTGAGCGGTGTGCACATGTAGCAGCTTGCTCAGGTACATGGCATTGCTCTGGGCGTTGATTTCGTCAACGGCGAAGAGCGCGGCTGCCATGACAGCATCGTCCGCAGGGTCTGCCTGGACCAGGCCGCCAGGCAACCCGCCGAAGGTGAACTGGCGCTTGGTCGGTTTCTGTCTGCAGCCCTGAGCCAGAACCTCGCGCTCCCCGGTCCACGGAACGACATACACCTCCACGTGACAGAGCTGGTTCTGTGGGGAAACCGCCATGCAGCATTATACCCAACCCAAAGCTCGTGTAGCTAACTGATTATTGGTTTGTTTACCACTCAAAAGATTAAACACGAATTCAGTAAGAATGTTGTTTTCCATACTGGCTTACTTGAGCCACATTGTAGTCATCTAATGATATATTGGAACCAGCGTACTGATGTAAAATTAGATGCCCTTATACACGAATATGCATCTTTGATGCAAAGCTGGTTTCGGATACATAATCCTCAATATTAACTATGATTACTCACAATAAGACTAAAAAAGAGTTTGTGGTCTGTAACTGACCGTGTAGTCAGGATGTAGAGGGCAGTCCTCCAGGGCAACCATACTCATCTTGGAGCAGGTAGTGGTCGCAGTTTCCAGTTCAAGGGTGTACTTGTAGCCAGCCACAAGCTGAAGGGGGAAATGTTTTTTTATACTTGATAATTTAGAATTAATCCACTTTGCCTCAGACTAACGTGAATTGTAATGTTCCGGTCAAACATTGTTTCGTTCCATTGCTGATATTTTCTTCCTTTCTTTATAATATGAGCTGTTATTCACTAATAATTATGATACGCTGGTCACATTCCAACAGTAATATCATTGTGGGTGTCTCCAAAGCTAAACCCACATTTGTCTAGCTAGTGACCACTAAATAAGCACAGAAAAGTGCTGAACAAAGGTTTTCGCCGGATGTTTGGTGTTGATAATTTCTAATTACGTCAGATGAGCGATAAAATAATCATCTTCTCAGCAATTACGAGAAGCCCCCGCAAATGCAATAAATTAAAAGCATTTTCAAGGACTCCATTTTCGACAGTCTTGTCTGTGGGGTAAATTTGCTTTGTTTCAGACGTGACGTTTGCAAATAGTAGCGAGCGATGATTGAATAACGATAACACAACAGCAGGGATATTCTCACGCTTCCTGAACCATGTACGGACCAAAAATCAAACAACATGCCAGACGACGGAAGGAACACTTCTTACTTTGAAGTCTTGGTTTGTTGATATTAATGGAAGATGTTTTGTTGGTCTTGTAATATCATTTAAGCAGCGATATTTCAACATACAGTCGGTACCGTAACGCCCAACCCTTTCTAGGACAACATCCAGTCATCTCACTACCTGTCATCTATAGTCACTCACCATGACCAGGGATATGCTGTAATAGTCTCATCATATTTTCACACAGCACAATTTTCGTCCTGCCGAAGGGCACAGGCATCGTAGACTCGCAGGTCACAGCTGCTTAGGTTCTCATTGACTCATCAGTGCAGTGGGGCACACAGGAAGCGTCGCGATAAAGATTTTTTGCGTTGGCAGAATCAATTTGAAGCATTTACCTGATCAGGGCTGTGAGTTCTGTTTAGACAGTGACGAAATGGGAGTGACGCATGTTATTCCGCTCTGTTGAGGTACGTTATGGCTCTAGAATGTTAGATGGACCAAGATCGAAAACTAACTGACGTAATCAGATATCGCCTTGTTATCCTGACGATGCGGTACAATGGTGTTACATAAGCAGATGTGCCCTTAAATTCGTTCAGCATATAAGAGCAGCTTTGATGGCTTCCTGAATAGATTTTGATGGTGACACTTGCATCTTTTAGACCTATGGAAACTGTTGAGACCTGACATGAGACTAGGCTAATTTGAAGACCTGACGTTCTTACGACTTTATTTGGGAAGTAACGGTTTGATGTATAGGTAAAGGCGACTGCTGGCTACAAATTCTACTTACCTGCCGTTTCCCTGACAGAACTTGCACCAGCTTGGACCTGTACATGCCGTTGGTTGAGTCGTCGATCCTGCTGACGGCGAAGTTTGCGATCTCCAGCAGGGCGGGGTCGGCCAGCTCGTCCGCAGTCATCTCTACGGCCCCGCCGAGACGCGGCTTCTCGGCCAGAGCCACGGTCAGGCTCACCAACACACACAGCAGAACTTTCATGTTGTTACACTTCTGTTTCCACACGTAATGACGGCCTCCAGTTCATATCCGCTTTAAATACAGCACTACCATTTGTTTAGTATCCTAAGTACACACAGAACACGGCAACAGGAACTGGGGCACAAAGTTCAACTAACGCGGTTCTGCCTAGTAGCTTTGGAGTTAAATAAATATGGTTGGCGTTTTAACATCTTGAAAAGAAAGTCTAGTCAAAACGTTTGCTACCAAGTACAGGAGTATTCTATATAGAAATTCTTTAATCAGTTGTTGATGCACGGTTGTCATGCATTCCTAACGGAACTGGAATGAATGTAAGTCCTCCCTGAAAGAAAGAATATTGTTCACAGATTTCTTTGGCTGAAATCTGTATTTAAGGTCGAATGCAAAGTTTCAATTCTGTACTCGCAAGCCCAAAAGTTTGAAAATAAGAGACACATAGAAAACGTCCCCCTGTACAATATGGGGGACAGCTTTGGGAACCAGGCAGGTGTTGCGTTATCGGTACTAGCATCATGGTTACTGAATCGACCTTTTTACAAGGGATGTGCTAAAAAAACAGTGATTATAAATATAGATGAAATTATAAACGGAAACGGAAGTGATAATTCATTTCCCTTTGGTGTTTCAGAAAATTTGTAATTATGTTATGTTACTATAGTTAAGTGCTTTCGTTGGGTGAGACAAGAATATCAGCTCCATGTCTGACTAGATGTAACGGTAAACGCCGTGCATGTATTTGCGTGAGAACAATCAGACATACAGTCAGGTCAGCACAGTTCATTTTCAACCAGCTTTATACTCTTAGGAGAGCGCAGTGCGTAGAGACCTTACAATGACCGTGTTCAAGCAAGATCCTTCTTTTAGTTTGCTGATAGACGCCAGTAGGATATGTGTTGTGCGTATGCATTTATTAAGCATATATGGCAGTCAGAAGGCAAACATTGGGACGACATTCCATTTAGTTGACAAAGATATTCGAGAAAGTGAGTCACACAGGCAGTGTGAAAAATTACAGCATGAAAATTGACTGGTTTTACTGAGAGCCATTAACGTGCTACAAGTACTAGTACTACAGTACTACAGAAGTACTACATCTGTCCTACTTACTTATCAATACATTAGTATTGATTGCTAAGATGTAGAGTCGTGCATTGCAAAATGGGAAGTAAAACATGGCAACATCAGCGACATAATAAGAATGATATCAGGTCATCCCATGTTATTTGCCCAGGGGATTTCTGTCATTCCCGTAAAGGAACCACCTGCTGCAGTACCGTTGCAGAACGCAAGGTCCTCTAGGTGGACAATTTATTTATTTATTTATTTTCCTTTCGCACATAAAAAAAGTAATGGTATAAAAAGAAATTATGTACAATCAAATACATGCAGGAGAGCCCAAGAAACCAGGAGGTTTATCTAGTGGGCTCTCCCAAATCCTGTTGATTGATTGACAATAAAAGTCGTCTTTCCAACAGCTCACACCGCAGAGTCGAAATGGTTCTGCTGAAGCGCTACCTTGCATAGAGCCCACGAACTGCCACCAACCACATAATCCTATTGGAGAAAAAAGCATGTTAAACCATTTCATATCATCCACAACATACGAACATACAGAGTGTTTACTTTTTCGTTTGATTGATTGAGAACTATCAAGCCCATTTCTACCGTGGCCGACAAGAACAAAATTTTACACCGCAACTTTTGGTGTTTTACACCGCAACTTTGGGTGTTTTACACCGCAACTTTTGGTGTTTTACACTGCAACTTTGGGTGTTTTACACTGCAACTTTGGGTGTTTTACACTGCAACTTTTGCTGTGTTTTACACTGCAACTTTTGCTGTGTTTTACACTGCAACTTTTGGTGTTTTACACTGCAACTTTTGCTGTGTTTTACACTGCAACTTTTGCTGTGTGGAAAACTTACACCCCTCCCCTTTTATAATGGACGGTCCCCCTGTCAGGTCAAAGGTGACAACGATGGCATGCAAACTACGTCGACTGAGTTATCCTTTTCGTGGATACAATCGACCGTACCGTGGCCGACAAGAAAAGATGGCGTATAATGTAAACAAAAACAGCGATCGCTCGTATACAAATGTAGAATAATATTGTATACAATATTTAATAGTTAATAAGACATCTAATCATTGTTAATTAGTCAATCACTAATTTATAAACTGTCATCATGGAGGCAATACAGTGTTGTGTAAGTATAGTAAAAGTTAGAACACAAAGAAGAACAGACAGAATTATAAATCATCAATTTATTCACAGCTTGATCAATTTCTTAAGATCCCATGGGTACACATCCTTCCTACTTCTGAGACGTCTTGACTCCATCACACCATCTTGGGGTGGGGTGGGGGCAGGATCTGGAAGTCGGTCGATTGTTGTGACGCATGGCAGCAAAAAGCAACATAATTTGTAATCACTGGACCTGGTCGGAACATTTTAAAATATATCCCGATCTATAGGCCAAAGCTAGAAAAACCTTTAGAAAAAAACTAACGTCACAACGTAGCCAAGCTTTTCCTCTAAAAAACTTATGCACGAAAAGGATAACTCAGTCGACGTAGTTTGCATGCGATATGCCATCGTTGTCACCTTTGACCTGACAGGGGGACCGTCCATTATAAAAGGGGAGGGGTGTAAGTTTTCCACACAGCAAAAGTTGCAGTGTAAAACACAGCAAAAGTTGCAGTGTAAAACACCAAAAGTTGCAGTGTAAAACACAGCAAAAGTTGCAGTGTAAAGCACAGCAAAAGTTGCAGTGTAAAACACAGCAAAAGTTGCAGTGTAAAACACCAAAAGTTGCAGTGTAAAACGCCAAAAGTTGCGGTGTAAAACACCAAAAGTTGCGGTGTAAACACCAAAAGTTGCGGTGTAAAATTTTGTTCTTGTCGGCCACGGTACCTTTGAGTCACGTGACATTTTCTAGCTAGAGAATTCGGACTCGCAAGGTCGCTAATAATTTGATGAGTAAATATTGGGCCTATGGGAGTCAAATGTGGCACCACTTGGTACTATGAAGACTTATTTTCAATTATGAAGTGTTGACTCTTGACTCAGGTAAGTTATCGATCATTAGGGAACAATACGAGCGATCGCCATGACGTCACCGTAGGCAAAAAGTGGGTGCCAGTTGGCTGATTTGCCTACCAAGAATTTGCATATGTCTTCAAATAATTTGCATGCGTATAATGTAAACAAAAACAGCGATCGCTCGTATACAAATGTAGAATAATATTGTATACAATATTTATAGTTAATAAGACATCTAATCAATGTTAATTAGTCAATCACTAATTTATAAACTGTCATCATGGAGGCAATACAGTGTTGTGTAAGTATAGTAAAGTTAAAACACAAAGAAGAACAGACAGAATTATAAATCATCAATTTATTCACAGCTTGATCAATTTCTTAAGAACCCATTCTGTTGATGTCTCACACTCAGTCACAGCACGACACTGTGACTCTCAGGCCGCCGCCATCTTTGTCACCTTTGACCTGACAGGGGGACCGTCCATTATAAAAGGGGAGGGGTGTAAGTTTTCCACACAGCAAAAGTTGCAGTATAAAACACAGCAAAAGTTGCAGTGTAAAACACCAAAAGTTGACAGTGTAAAACAGCAAAAGTTGCACAGTGTAAACACAGCAAAGTTGCAGTGTAAAACACAGCAAAAGTTGCAGTGTAAAACACAGAAAAAGTTGCAGTGTAAAACACCCAAAGTTGCAGTGTAAAACACCAAAAGTTGCGGTGTAAAACACCAAAAGTTGCGGTGTAAAATTTTGTACTTGTCGGCCACGGTACATTTCTATTCAGCTTATTTCGCAGCAATTATCTTCCAACTCATGAGCTCTGTTTCTGAAAAATGAGGAAGTAGAATGTCTGCTAGAAGATAAATGTTCAGCTGAATGTTCGGGTGAACCATAGTGCTAACATCAAGCTAGAATGAATGGTCCTCGCTGAAATGATCTGCGATGCCAACTTTAATTACCCCTTTTATTTCAATTGCCCTTCTATAATCGATCATTCTCCAGCAGACGAGTTGCACGAAGCTGTGATGTGGACTGATTAACGGAGTGTGCAGTAGCTTAGCAGCAGGCGACTTATAGTAATTTGAAGTTCGAAGAGAATAGCGCCCACCAAATAGAAATGATAATGTCATTTGTATAACGATGTGTATATGATATCATACATATTAGTCATTTGTTCTCAAATGATAACAGAGTTCACATTTGGTCCTGTCCATCGTTTGGCACCAGGTGTTCCGGCTCAGAGTTTCTACACGACAGGATGGTCATCTGACAGAGAGGAACGAGGCGAGTTGAATCCCCATTAATCTTCTTTGTTACTTGCAGTCTGGTCGATATGTAATGCTGTGCGTGAAATTAGATACACGGAAACGTGGCGTCACGGTTAATGGATAGTTTCCAGCCCTAAGGTGCAATATTACAGGAGGAGATATATGATTTGCCACGAGGCTTTGCGTACTCGTGACCTAAACGTAATGTGGTGCTGAGAGAAGTTTTATTTGATGCACATAACCTGAGACTCTGCAAATCACACACGTTTCCATAAGGATACAGTGATTATTTTTATTCTGTATGTTAGACTTTTTTAAGTTGGGTTGTCCCTACAATTTAGACCATGGAATCTTTACCTACAGGACATATTCATGCATAGATGAAGAAACGGCCACGGCACATCCCTGTCCTTGGTGCTGAACACTATACACACACACACACACACACACACACACACACACACACACACACACACACACAGGGGTAAATACACCTGTCCTTGCTGCTTCTACATACTCTCACTAGGACACCATAAAGTCCTTAAGGCTAAAGGCAGGTAAATACAACATTCTCTAGCTCTCGTAAACAATTAATCATACCTCCATGATGTCATCCAGACACTGAGCCTTACACTTGAAGGCGCTGTAGAAGCGTGGCCACTTCATGACGCTGAAGCAGCGCTCACAGGCCTGGACACACAGCTCCTCATCGTCCTCACTGGGGTAACCAGCCAAGCTGGGCGTGACTGCCATGGCAACCAACAGGGTCAGGAGCACGGTCAGCATCTTAGGAACAAAATACATGTCTGTGTCAGGATGCATTTGTTGTGTCTTATTCTGTAGGTGGTAAAAAAATTATCGTTGAATTATCGTTGCAGTATACAATAGCTTTAATGATCCAAAATTGAGACGGTTTCACAGCAAGCTTTTTTTCGATTGAAACATAAATCACTGACTAAAGAACCCCTTGCTTTGCCGCCAATAACTCTTATGACATTTCAAGAAGATTGGGATCTCTTCTTGTATCAAACATGGAGTCAGCTTAGCAAAGTGGGCACATTGATCCCCCTCTACAGTTATGACAATGTCGGCAAGACGGAAATGAAAAAAGTGCTGACTCAGCTGTCCATGAAGCTTTCCAGAATTTATATCGGTTACACTTTTGTGGGTATAACCTGGTGCCCATGACTTAACGCGCCTGGTAGTCGATCGACATGCCGACATTTCGACCGTTATTGCGGCTGGAGAATGGATAGGTCCATTTAATTCGGGTAAATGGAGGAGAGAATAAATGGGTGAGATGCACATAAAGTGGCCATGGAGACAGCCTATAGACCTTCAAAGCCCAATCCTGATTACGTGTTATTGAAACATATTGGTAATGTATCAATGGGAATTATACTGTCCATTGCAGGTATGCGGGGCACTTCATCCAATGTAGAATTACATACAAGATACAACATAAACAAAAGCAAGACAAAACAAGTATAACTAGTTTCCTAATTTCATAGCAAGAGACTAGATAGTATAGATGGAGTTACAATCAACGTACCTCGCAAACTCTTGGTGGCCTGGATAAAGAACAAACGGACAAACAGCTAAGCGTCCTCCCGCGGAGACTGCGTCAGGATTTATACTCAGGAATCCTACAAGCTCCTGTACTATGTCACCCTGTGGTCACGGGACGGTCAGCACCAATGGGGCGCAGCGAATGGAACACGTCCATCTCAGGGCTAATCAATATATAAATTACCTCAAGAAGTTACGTTCCTACAAAGTCGAGCAATACGGTCACGAAGCTGTGTAGGCATTCTATTTGGAAACGAGGTACAAAGTTTCAAAGGATTTGTGTGGCTTTGAAAGAAAGAGACATTAAAGATGGCCAAAACATGGAGTCCCTCCCCCCTCCAGGCTCCTTCTATGCATATGACATTTGTATATTGTCTCTCCATCGTACAAAATGGCAAAGAAAAAAATATGGGTTACAAAGTTTTCTTGAACGTCAAGCTTGAGATGTTGGTAACACGTATTCTTCAAGCCCAGCTTAACTTGGACTCTGCCGTTCTTATCACTTATCAACCGATCAATGATGCCTGTTTATATATTTATTGATTCATTTATCCACTCATAATTCTTTCAAAGTTCCAATTCAGTGCTGATGAGAATACTGACAACCAACACGACTACTGGTACAAATAATTTACTGGTTCATATCCAAATAATTGATGTGTTTGGGGCGGCATTGAAGGGCCTCTATAATTTTGAAGACTTAATGTGTCTCCAACGTTTAAATGTGCTGATAATATCCCAACTCTGCTCATGGTGAATCTATTTTAAATCCTTAGATTGTCTCCCCTTCACCTAAATGACTGCATTCATCTAACGGATTTTCAGCCCCATTGATACCCCATGGGTCCTACTACCGGTAGTAATTTCTCTCGCCCCATTTCTATACAAGTCTTTGGTCGACGTACTGGCAAACTGCACCCATAAGAATATGACCTAGTTGGGACTGAACTGTTGATACGCTCGGGTGACAGGTGCATATACGAAATCAGGTCGAACTAGTCATCCGTGATATACTGCACCAACAAACCTTTTGGGAGGACAACTTGTAAAGGCGTTGATACACCTGTTTTGTCCTCCCTTCCACTTGTTTTTGCATGTGGTAAATTCAAATAAAGAAATAAAGAAACCATGTTTCAGATATAAACTTCACCAAAGTGTGATTTATTTCAATTCTCTCTCCTAGTCCACGCCTAGTTTTGAATTACTGGTGGATTACATTTTAGTAAAGCGGATTACCATTATAACCTTTGCATGAGCCGCTGCATAGACGTCGGATACGCGCGAGCTGTCCTTTGTGTGATGGTAGGATTGTGCTGCACTTGGATCTTAGCGTTATCCATTTCCATTATGAGTTCGCTTTTCTACGCCCGATTTAACTTGGCATTCCATGTTTCATTTCATATTTGATTGAGTTATAGAATAACCATTTAAAAATGTCTAAACTCAAAAGTCTGTGTTTTGTTCGTTGCACACTGACAGGTTTGTATACCTTTTTTCTTTAGGTCCACATTTCCCATGTCACAAGTAAGGTGGAAAGCGGTCAGAAAATCCGAAAGGACTATACAGGGTTTACCTGATTTTAGTCGCTAGCTGACGGCTGGAAGAAAAGGGCCGATTTGCCTCAACATTTCGTCTTCAAACATTTCAACTTTGACACAACTTTAATACAGTACGTTTAAATGATAGTTCTGGATATTCTGCAGTGAATCTAGATTTAAGCGGTGTTTTCATGTCATCTGAGGCATAGGAGGATTCAGTGAGGGTTGTGGAGTTTCCTGGAGTTTCCTGAAGCGCGGCAGCTTGCAGGACCGCGCCACCACGCGCCCCACGTTAACTAGGATGATCACCACAGAGATCCCCACAAAAACCATGGCGGTCACGAAGATACCAAGAAACTCTCCCCTAGTAATTCTCTGTTCGTCGCAGCGGTCCCCTTTGTACTCCTTCGTACAGACACACCATGGGGTATTCCGGGATACCGAACAAGACAGCGAGTTCACGCAATACCCCTGAGGACACCCTCTGAAGTACCAGGTCTGATTGAAAGTGGTGACGTGCTTCCAGTAATAGCGGGTAGTTTGTAGGTACAGGTTGATCAGTTTGGGCAGCTGAGCATAGATGAGAACATGACCCACGGTGTCCAGTTGGTTCCTGTCCATGTAGATGGATCTCAAGTTGTTTAGATTACGGAATGCGTTCATCTCTACGCGGACGAGGGGATTTTTCTGTACATTCAGTTCACTAAGCTCACTTAGATACTGGAATGTGTTGTTGTCTATATAATGGATGTTGTTGTCACTGACACTGACGGCTTCTAGTTTAACAGTATCACGGAACCAGGCTGGTTCCAGGTAAGTTAAGGAGTTGGACTCCAGGTGTAGGTGCGTAAGGCTGGTGAGGGTGTGGAACACGCCGGCTTGCACCTGAACGTTCTCTAGGTCATTATTGTGGAGATCAAGCTGATTGAGTTGCCTGAGGTTGGCGAACATCTTTAAATTAACCGGCCTGACTGAGACCAGCCTCAGTGTTCGCAACCCCTGGAGCTCGCTCAGGAGATTGGCAGGCGGGGAGGTCGACATGGAGACGTTGTAGATATCTACGGAGAGGACGTCGGTAAGGCCGGAGAACAGGTCAGGAGGGATTGTCGTTATTCCGGCCACGTTGCTGATGGATATGTCCTGTGTTGTTGGCGGGAACGTTATTCCGTGGAGCGTTGTGCGAGACACACAGGACACCTGTTTCACCCAGCGACCCAGGTAGGTATTGCAGTTTTCCAGACATGTACAGTTGAGAGGACAGTCTACGTGCCAGGGACCCGGCTGCCCCGGGCAGCTGGAGGTTCGCGCCCCCATCGCCGTCACCAGGCAGACGACATAGAAGTAGAACGTCGCCATCTCTATCTGCTCCGTAGAAAAAAAATGTAGACAATAGTGGAACGTATGCAAGTGACTGTGACATCGTCAATTTCTTACCTTTACAAATCATATACGACGATCTGCAACAAAATCCATACCTTCTTGTATATGGGTAACCTTTAAGCACTTGAATGAACTTCTCCATGTTTAAAACGCCACAACATTTGTTTGGTTAGACCCTGCCCCGCCCCCTCCGTCGACAGCTCTGTAATGGCTGACATTTCAGGTTTTAGAGCGTCACGTGCCCCAGTCTGTTCCTGCCATGTTTTACCTTGTCACAAATGCAGCCTAACAATTCACATCTCAGGCTAGTCTATCCTTCCGACAAAGTGACTACCCGATCCCATGGTCACTGTGCTTGTAGCTACTCCCTTGTTTGACCGTCAGATTGCAAGTGGACGAAAGCTTGTATGAAATATCTGACGATCAAGTCTATAACGTTACACCTTTTTGTCGACAATATTTCCGTCACAAATGGGTGCATGTACATCTATTACCGACATTGAAAGACCATAGAACAGTTTAAATGAGTAATAGTACTATGGTTACGTATAAACATAAGCAAGACGTTACCTGTATCCGACTGCAACAGTTGGACGGGTCGGAGGTTTAATGTACTGGACTTTGCACTAACGTTGAGGGCAACATATATATGTCATTACAACCGTCGGACCTGTGTCAGCGGGTATGAAGGTCAATAAGATACTGCACCAAATCAACCTATCAAGGGGCGGAGAGACAGGATCATGTTACACGTTATTGTGGCTTCTATAGTTGCTTACATTGCAGTGAACGTTGGTCGCACATCAACTATAAACCGTTTCAAAAGGACAGTTTATTGATAATCGTACATGAATTGTCATGGAATGACATTCCGAAAATAACATCCCAAAGTATCGCTCAAATAATAAAAGTTCTCCGCTTCTGGTAGCTAGGGTCAATAATTAACTTACGCTGGTTGGTGGCAACAGCATTTATCACGCCCCCTCGGCTGACCAATGGGCAAATGTTTACCGGGCACAAACCACAGGTAATATGTGGCTGTTTGGGCCCACACTTTAGATACATCCCAAAATTTAGACTGAGAATAAAGTGTATTTTTAATGAGCATATAGGAACGTCCATATTGTTGTATTCAATCACCCACCTCTCTACTCTTTTGATGTGTGTGTGGGTGGGGGGGGCTCTAATGATAACCATGTTGTCGTCGAGTTCATATTACGTACATAGAGAGCCTGGGTAACGCAATATGGCTGCTGACCCACTAGAACTGCCGGGTAAATCATTGGTAAAGGTAAATATCCTGAACCGTCCTTCCGTGCCCCCCCATGGAGTACGTTATTTCTGACACGTATATCTGTATTGACCTTTTACTATTTGCACGCGATTACGACAAACAATACACAAATTATTTGACCGTAAGGTTGGTTGGCTAGCTTGTTGTTTGGTCAGTTGGTTGGTTGGTTGGTTAATTGGTTGGTTGGTTGGTTGGTTGGTTGGTTGGTTGGTTGGTTGGTTGGTTGGTTGGTTGGTTGGTTGGTTGGTTGGTCGGTTGGTTGCTTGGTTGCTTGGTTGCTTGGTTGGTTGGTTGGTTTCTTGCTTGGTTTCTTGCTTGGTTTCTCGCTTGGTTAGGTGGTAGGACCTATCTTGCATTGGGTGATTACGCGGTTCTTGCGTGTTCCTTTGACGTGTTAAAGTCAATACTTGGGTCAAAGACTCGGGGTTGAAGGTGAAATAGTTCATCACAATGGCTGTAACTACAAACATTGATTCCCCGCCTTTTGATAACAATGACAGTTCAAGGACCTGTGGTTGTAAACACGAATGATGCCTGAAAAAGTTACGTCAACCCTCGTTTATTCCTGTTAATTGGCGATAAATTGACAAAATTAACTGTGCTGGTGTAAAGAAACAGACGATTGGAAAAAAACGTTGACAAAACAGATAAACATCACAAAGAGTACGATGACTATAATACTACTAATAGGCCCAGCAAATGGAAACGTAGAAGACAGTGGACATATCGATGGTACTCCCAACCTGCGTTTTCAGCATGTTCCGCTTAGTCTAGTGTAAGTATATATTGAATATAACGTTATATACAAAAAGGACTTAAAGAGCGTGAATCTATGCCGCAGAGGAAAATAAAAAGGGCAACATATTAGCATACAGACACATATCCTGGCTCAGCACATACAATGTTGAACTGACAAACTGCACGACAAGTCAATTAGATTTGTTGGACTGGTCTGGCAATGCTTGCTGTCCATCGTGTTACCTGACAATTTGGAGTAATTTCTCACATTTTCCGATCAATGGATAATAACAGAAATCTTTCTGATTCCTTTATTGTACCTGACAAACCAGTTTTATATAGAGTGGTCCGATGTCTGTTAACGGCTTAACACTGCTGAATGTTTGAAATGTATAGCCCTGTTTTCACCCTATCTTTCTATAGTACTAATTGATTACAAACCCGACTACTGTTACTACCATTCTGTACACTAGTGAATACGTAGTGAGATCACAGATCTCAATCCAGTTACCTAGCAAAGGTTCACCCTGACCCTGACCGGCATTTCAACCTATGCCTAACGAGCACGAGCAATAGAACGATACCAAGGAACGCCATCAATGACAGAGGAAGCAGTATACCTGCCGCCATGATACCGTCACACTCCGGCGTTTGGTACGAGATTCTGCAAGCCCCGAAAGCACAGGAGTCGGGAGGGCACTCTCCGAAGTACCACTGCGGAGGATCACGACTGTACACCATGGTGTCCCATTCTACCCTGGTGGAATCGTAGTGGTCTTCATTCAGAAGAAACGTGACCAAGATTTCCAGATTTTCGAAGTGCCCTTTTGGAAGGTTCATCAGATTTGGTAGCCATGAGGTCATGTGATACGAGTCCACCCCCAACTCGCGCAGTTCCGTCATCCAGGTAAACACTCTGTAGTCGAGGGTCTGGAATGGATTCCACTGGAGATGAAGAAGAGTAAGGGCCGGTTGGTTGGAGAACAGGTTGACGGGAAGTCGCGAGAGCTGGTTGTTGTTCAAGTGGACAAACATAAGTTTGTTTTGGTTGGAGAACGTGTTTCCACGCAGGAGGGTGATGGTGGTCTCCTCTATCCAGACCTGCTCCAGTTCTCGAAGACTGTCGAAGATGCCAATCGGCAGATACCGGACCTGGAACTCCCTGATCCACAGCACTCTGAGCCGAGTCAGGTTACGGAACAGGCCATGTGGAACCTTAGTGATTCTCGCCGTTAGCTTCAAGCTTACCAACTCATTCAAGCCTTGGAACATGTCCTCCGGGAGGTTCTGCCGCAGCGGGGAGAACTCGGCGTTGATGGACTGCGTGTCTGGCGGGAACTGCACACTCTCGCTGGGCCTGAAGCACTCGACCGTCCGCAGCTGCTCGTACAGCGGGAAGACGACCCGCGCGGAGCACATGCACTGTCGGGGACAGTCCGGCGGGCTCCAGTTTGCCCTCGCCAGGTTTACTCCGGCTAGAATCCACATAAGGCTTGCCAACACGACCATGTTCACCGTGCGCCTCATCGTGATGTCCTGTACGTGATGAATATAAACAGCAAAAACTGTTACAGGCCACCACAAACTATCCAGTTACAACTACAAGAACATTGGTGCTACCTTTTTTAACACTCCACTAATGTATCGCAGAAAAATTGGCTTAATAGCATGAAGTGGTATGATTGATTATGTGAAATGGTTGACTAAGTATATGAGCGGTTACGTGCCTGATTAGGAAGGGGATTGCAACTTAATTTGTTCCACGTCAGGTGCGTCACAAACCTGGTTGATTTTCAACTCGCTGTCAAACAGCGGGTACATATTGTTATCTAATGTCATCATGAATCAGGACAAAAAAAAGGACTATCAAATCTTGGCGCCCTTTATCCGAGATGACCCTCTTTCGTCCCTGTCTCCAACGCGTCGAATTGTTAAAAAGGCAAATGTCAGAATTCTTTACTTAATTGATGAATGAATGAGTGAATGATTAACTCCCAGTTTAAACGACAGTATGACATGTCCTGGTGACGCAGTGTTTGTTCCTATTTGTACAGGTGCTAAATATAACATTTCCCCGTCAAACCGTCAAAACGGGAGTGGGGTGTACTGCTGATTTTTGTTCTTAAGGGCAAGGACGGTTTTGCAGATTCTAGAATTCGGCTGAGAGCAGCACATAATCGACAAAAGTCCATTAAACGCGGACAGAGAATCTGCGGCTCAGGTAGAAGTTAAGTAGAAGTAAAGTGTACAGTGGGCAACACTTTTTAAAACTACAAAGCCCATCTCTTCTGTTGGGGAGTAAGATCAAAGAAGGATATTTCCATAAAGGAAAGATATCGATTAAACGTACTGTGTGGACAAAAAAAAGGCAGTTAGGACCCTCGGGACTACTTCGTAACAAAAGTGGGACACTTGCGTAATGGAGGAAAAGGCATTTCATATATATACGTCACGTACAGTAACTGTTAACATATGCACAATAGAAAGTTAAAAAACGTGAAAGAAACAACTTTGATTATTCCCACCATTATTTCAAGTGTGAGGATAAATTGACAGTTTAAACCGTGCCCAAGTTTTAGTGATAGGAAGGGGGCTTCATTTCCATGCGTTACATAAGGGGCACCGGGACCGAGAAGAACCTACCCACGTGAACAGTATGCAATTAAAAATGCACCGGGTGTGAGCCGATTGTATAGGGATATACCTATTGAAGGTGTCTTTTGACACGAGCCGTTCATTCTACCCCCAAACAAGATGTCAATTCCACCTGCCCTAACGTTACGTTGAATTATACATTTTGCGCGTATTGTGTATCTCTAAATGTAGTCAATGTGCAATTTCGCACTAATTTTAAAGATACGTTCAATAGATTACTACGAAGCAGTTACTCAGTATCATACAGAGATCAAGAACAGAATGAAGAAATAGAAGAACAGCAAAGCATTGCAAATAAACTGGTTTTGGTGCCTACTCTTATCGTCTACGACGAGCCCAGGTCAGCTAGGTCTTGCTCTCCACAAACAATGCTCTCCATCATATATCGTTCACGACCTGTATCGTTGGTTTGGGGATGTAAATGTCAGAGCAACCTTTTGCCTTAGTAAGGAAAAAATGTGACCTTGTCCCCAGTAACCGTACAATATGGACATACAAAACAGTTCCGTGATACGAGTTCTTACGACTTACCTGACTGCAGTAGTCCGTGTGAGGAAAGCCGTCTTTAGATTTATGTAACGTCGTTAAAAATCCAGCAATTCTACATGGTAGGCCCAAGAGAAAGATTGTTTTCGTCCGCTGGACGTCCGTTTGTCCGCAAGACTACCTTTGCCCACGGCTTTATATAACAGCCACGTATTGCAACAAAACCCCGCCCAGTGTGTGGTCGCGGAGGTTCTTGAGCAAACGTTGGAGAAATTTTAAACCAAATGCCACTTGAGCCAATGCCAATCAGCAGGGCATTCTGCTCAAAGGCGTGGCAAACATGGAAATGTTGGAGGCAAATCCAATGATATCGCCTTATGTCGAGGATAACAATATCAATATTATTGACATTATCAACGCACCTGAGCAAGCCAATCAAAAACAAGCCATCAAGGCCATTCTCAATTAAAGAATTCTGCGTTACTATGTATATGACGTACTCTACTCATGTGTATAGTACGGTCATTGGATTTGGTGAGTCGTCGGAATTTCAGTCCAAGTAGTTTTTTTTTTCTAACAGACCTTCTGACCTTTCTTGTTTTACAGGGCTGTGGAAAAGTACGGTAGGCATTTCTACCCTCATCCGGCATCCACCTCCAACAAAGTTTGTCAGTGCTTATTTCTTTTTCTGCAGGATGACTAAAATATCATGAATGAAGCTGTATCATTTTTATATTTTGGTCTTCATATTGGGCAGAATGTGAAAGATCTGGGTCCAGATCCCAAAATATACAACATGACTTTTCACCAATGAGTAATAGGCTTCATGTAACAACTTCTTTACAAATTACAACTCAGACGCCTATAGACCATACTGCAGAGACAGTTAACTACGTGGCGTATGATGTATACCATTTGTCAGGTAATGAATCAGAATTTGAGTTTATCAAAAAAAGCAAAAGTGTTTCGAAACAAATCATTTACATGTAAGTTTAAGTGTTTTCTGTATTTGTTCCTGACACTTCGAGGCCACTCTAACAAGCAATGACATGACATTTAGATGTGCTGTTCATAAGGCAATATCGTAAACTAAGTAAGATGCGCTATATCTTTACCTTAGTGGACTGCTGACGCCGTACGTGTGGAGAGATGTGCAGCAGGTCTCGCCACGTGGTGTCGTCAGACTGATACAGCTCTCCAAATGTCCTTGTCAGTCTGTCACCTAATGTGTTCCACTCAGCATGTTCTCTAAAGAACCCATCATCCCTCTCAACAGGGCACAGAGGGCATATGCCCATGTCAACCCACCTAAAGTAAATTTGAATGTACCGCTGAGGGCAAATAGCTAAACACTGCATATATTGAAACTATGTTTACCTATTTGATCTGAGGGTGATCATTAGCCATCCACAGGTTGCTAGTGACGATGAAAGGCTGGGCCTTTATACAGTGTACAAAACAGTCTCGTTTACATATAGAATACCAATCAATGTGGCTGCTAAAACGTTCCATGTTCTCCAGAGTGAAAGGCATTGTTTCTAACGGTGCGGTAACATTCGACTTAGGTCGTCGTACGATTTTGATACCATACAATTTCATCCAGTCTAAGTGACAGTGACAGAACTAGCCATTGCGAAGTTGATTCTGTCACAGACTAGACAGTTTTTTTCCGTAGCAATAAAACTGTATTTTGCAGGATACCGCGGCACGACTATCTCAAGAATGCACAAAGTTTGCGATCGTGTGACGACCACACGACGCATGTGACAGTTGAATATTTGTTCCGTCATGGGAAAACTTGCGGTCACATCAGCCCTTTACGTAAGCCTCTTTGTGCGTCTTCGTCACTGATTGGCACCTGCAGCCTCAATCTGTCTTTCTATTTCAGGACTTGTCAACAGCCCGGACCTTATCTGTGAGTGTAAATATGGGACGTTTTTCTTCACGTAATACATTGACCTGTATCTATTCACCAACTGTCAGTCCTTTGGGACAAGCTCTTAATGCTTATTTGACCTATCCTTGACCTAAACACTCACTAACACAATTTTATTACTCCGCTGTTGCCCTTTTTGTTCGCCTGACATTAAACCTGAAACGCTCTTATTCACCCGTCAGTCATCAGTGTTAACGGCTTTGCCCGCACAAAGTCCCTCCGTGCGCCCGAAAGGACGGTTTTAAACTGTTTCGCCAAGAGACCTTTTTAATGCTGTGTGTTTCCTGAGGATGGCACACCGAGCGGATTCGCATTCACGACGTGTTGGACTTTTACAAGAAGAGAATTCAGTCACTTTCAACAACCACGCAGAGAAGGATATAGATGTATAGAGATATAGAAGGAATGTATTATGATATGCTAAAATGTATTTGTCAGTCAATAGCTAGTTTTGTTCCTTTTTTACCAGAATGAGTTCGACGTTACTGAGATGATGGTAGGGATAGTAGTCTTGTTAGCACGTACTACTAACACACAAGCCAATGCACGGCCGACGCCTCACATGGCATGGGCCGACTAGTGTGGATACACGGTGCACTTTATCATAGATTTGCGTGGATGTGACAAAACCTGACCAGTTACGGCAACACATCAAGTTAGGTTTGAGTTGTTTGTGTTGTCGGAATAGCACAGCTGTGGGACAGATACTGTCCTATTGGTTAATCATTAAATATATCACTTTCAATACATGGAATTATTGGTAGCGTAACTAATAGCGTTCAGTTGTTCACTTGAATAGGCGTTCGACGAAAATATTTCTACATGGCATGTTTTACCACGCTAGTTGTTTAGAACTGTGCGATGTGTCGGCTAAACGTTAAGTCTACTGGATAATACAAATGAAGAAAAAACTATTTTAGATTATCGCCAGTACATAGTTCTACAACAGTTTTACCCTTCCGCCTTAGGAACACACATGTCCTACTCTCCGCCTGCTGTTACCAAACCTTAGCCTGGATACAAGCCTTGTTAGCCTTAGTGAAGCTAAAAGGCTGGCAACCAGGCTATATCTTATCCTTCCCCAAAATGTTCTACATGAATACTATAGTATTCGGTAGCTGCCGTGGTATTATTCTCCAGCTGTCACAACTTGAGCAAGAAAACTTCCTCTAGTCTGAAGATCGAGGCTGCTGTCCTGGACCGTCAGGTTGCTCCCAGGTTACTCTAGACTGGAAAGTAGAGAAACAGAGCTTGATACATGATTATTTTGCAATTGCTATTTCTTTCACAACGTCTTGTAAGTATTGTCTTCTTTCCGAAAATAGGGCGTGTGTGTTGGAGTAGGGTAGGAGGGAAATATTAACCCTCTGAACTGTTGGTGGGGAGGATAATGCTCTGAAGACTCATCTTTTATTGTCGCTGTCACGCTACTCACATCTCTGTGAACCTACCCGGCCCAAACTCTCGCGGCGAGGGCACAGAAAGTCTTCCGTCGGCACGTCCATCATCGGGCGGCCCTCCAGACGAACAGGGCTGGCGCATGCTGGCTGGGGGCCGGGAGCCACGTTGTCCACGTGATCCTCTAGCCAGTTGCGCAGCGGCAGTAAGTCGCAGTCACATCGCCAGGGGTTGCCAGCCAGTCCAAGGCGACTGATCGATAAAGAGCCATTCATGATTTTCACACTTCCCATAATGCCAAGTAAAGATCACGGTTATGATCATACGACCACCCCCTCCTCCTTCCTCGATGTAATATTTCCAACAAGTTCTATTGACAAACTGGTCAATTCTATTGTTTTGAATTCTTTAGTAAAGAGCGCATGCCATGATTGCATTTTTGTTGGAATTAGAGAAAATGATGTACTTTCTATATTGTTCTACCTTCTACCGAAGACTCTCCTACTGCACGGTCGCACTACGTATATCCTCTTCTTACGTCATATCTGCGATCTTTACTAGGCCAACTATCGTGAATGCATGCACAGCGACCAACGCGGTTAAATAGCATTTACGATAGATGTCAATCTGAGCTAGATAACGTCACGGCAGTGTTTCTCGCTGACCTCATGTGCTGCGTGGATGAGAAGACTTCCGGGTCAACCTCCTCCAGCCTGTTGTCCCGGATGTCCAGCGCCGCCATTCCCTTCAGACTCGGCAGGTCCCTGGCACTGATTTCGGTTATCTTGTTTCCTGACAGGGACACCTACACGAGAAAGCATGAAATTCATTTGAAAATCGTTAGTTTTCAGTTGACATTTCAGTTGACATTGTTATATCAAATTTGGGCGTTTTCTGGCCACTCCTCCTCTACAGTGAAACAAGATTGTGTTGATGCTGTGCAGATAAAACTGTACAAAGTCTCAAGGATAAAATGTAGGTTCAATTTAAGGTAAACGGTCATTGACTATCTATCTAAAACTAATGCTAATTGTGTACATTTGCTCACCTCAGACAGTGATGTCAGCTTGCGAAGCGCCCTCGGGACGTCCCTCAGCCTGTTGTTTGACAACGAGACCAGAGATAGATGAACCAGACGTTCGAACGCAAGGTTCCGCACCCGTGAGATGCGATTACCGGTGAGATTGAGCTCTCTTAGCTGCTTTAGCCTGGTCAGTGCATGTCCAGCGATGAAGGTAATGTTGTTCCTGGACAGGTCAAGGACGCGGAGATTGTGTAGGAGGGACAGTTGGGCGGTCGGGACGTGGTACAGGCACGTGTTACTGAGGTTTAAAACCCATAACTTCGGCAGACCATTGAAGGCAGCCAACTTGATCGATGCAAGGCAGTTACCTGACAAATCGAGCATGCGGAGCTTGCTATGGCCGGGAAGAGGCAGCTCCACAAGGGACTCGATGTTGTTGTTTCCTATGCGAAGCTCCCGGAGGTTAGGGAGAGATTTCAGCGGCGAGACAGGGACAGTTTTCAGCTTATTATAGGACAAAAGGAGTGATACGAGGTTGGGAACGTCATTGAAGGCACCTGGATCAATTCGTTCCAACACATTGTTGGACAGATCCAAAACTTTCAGAAGGGGTACCGTCTTCAGGGAACGTGATGTGATAGATCGAACTTTGTTGTGGTCCATTTGGAGGTATTGGAGCCGAGTCAGTTCTTTCATTTCCTCTGAAGGTATGTCAATAAGAGAGTTGTTGGACAAGACCAGGACAGTGGTGTTGAGGGGGAGTGAGAGCGGGACAGCCGTCAGTCCACGCCCGACACTGGTGGCCACCAGGCCGTCACACGTGAAACTCTCCGGACATGGGAAGAACTCGTCCTCCTTCACCATCTGTTGGAACGTCGCAGCGATCTCAGCCTGTTTGTCATGTTCGCATACAAAGTCGTCTGCAGTAAGGAGAGAGACCTTCCAGCCAACAAAGGCTGATGGACCAGAGCATCTCATATTTCCCACGTCAAGACCGTAATCCCAGCTTAAGTTGTCCAATGACTCCATAAACTTCCTCATGTTGCAATCACACTCTAGTGGATTTTCAGCGACAGACACGTTCTTCACCTCTTTCAGACCATGAAATGCATTAGGACTAATGGACTTAATGATATTTGTATCCAGAAATATTTCTCTGACACTTGTCAGTGTAGTAAAAGCTTCCCCTGGCACACTGGTGATCTTGTTGCCCTCAGACTCAAGTGACGCAGGTGTGGCAACGATTCAAATGCTTGGAATGGGAACCGTTGAGAGATTGTTATTATCCAGGTTAAGACTAAGCAGCCGCACTATGCCATGGAAAGCAAGAGGATCGATCGTCTCGATGAGGTTGTGACTCATATTCAGGGACCTTCAGATTTAGTCATGGGTACAAACGCCATGTCCGGCAGATGCGTGATGCTGTTGTTGGACAGTTTTAACGTCTCTAAATGTATTGCTGTGACCATGATTCTTACAACGCCTAAAATGTCCCTCACACAAGAGCCACTGATATCTAAATGTCGCACACTTTGGAGGTCATCGAACGCTCGGTCGTCTATGACTGTGCTGCATCCAAGTCGGAGCTCCAAGCTCTGAAGTCGGAACAGACCGTAGAAAGCTCTGGGTGGAACAGTGGATAGTCGTTGTCCGTAAATAACTAACTTTCGCAAACGAATAAGCGGTTCAAGGGGTCCCGAGAGTGTCTCGGGACTGGCTATGTCCAGCGTGAGACCGCGTAGCTGCCGAAGGGATACGAAGGCATCAAATGGAAGTGTAAAGATATTGTTGTTCTCAATGTGGAGCCACCACAATGACTGGAGGGACTCCAGCGCTTCTATTGGGAATCGCGTCAACCTGTTGTTGCTCAGTATAAGTGTTCGTAGATTTTCTAAAGAGGAAAATTCGGACTCATGTGCAACGTAAATAAGGTTTCCAGAAAGGTCGAGTGTTCTGGTGTTCCATGGAATCCGGTCGGGGACAGAGGTCAGACCTGTGTCGCGACAGTCGACCTCACTAGGTTGAGGACAATGGCAGCTTTCTGGGCATTCGAACCACTTTGCCTCCCTGTAGGATAAGATGACGTCTTCTTCTGGTAATTCGGTTTGCCCCTGTGGGCACGTGTCAGGAGCTGTCTGGATTCAGTCCGTCACAGACAGGCCTTGTAGAAAACTGGGTCCGTGGCAAATAACGGCACTTCTACTCCGCGGGACTGTGAAGATATCGAGACACCGTCAGAATGAATATCTATTCCTCCCAATGTTTGGTAGAAGACTGCGAATTGCCTACGTATGTACTGGAAACAACGAGGGCACTGGAATGGGAAGGTCGTTAAGCATATTTTGGTATAAAGTGTGTCTGTCAAACGACATAATCTAGGCTTTGGTCCTTTTCCCACGGCAGCAATAAACACCCTCTCTGCCATTTATTCAAAGTGTTGATGCCTTCTCTATTGTACATCGTGTGCAACGTGTTTAGAGTAGCATACTGTAGTCGACATCGTTCTAGCCAGGTAGCCCAAAAGAAAATGCAAACACACCATCTTGTATACGGTGATGCTGACGCAACAGCGTTCAATATACAGTATCTATCTTTCAAACTGTAGACAAATCGCCAAAGTTCCTTACCCATGGCGGGGAACACATCGCTTTCTTCCATCCATTCTCGCAGCTCCTTCAACCGACAGTCACACACCCAGGGGTTGCCCTCGAGGTAAACCCGCCTGGAATATGATTTGTAACTGTCGGTCATTAAGAACTTAGAGGATATTCATCTTGCGCATGAATGCATGATCAAATGTGTTAGTATGTTCAACGGCATTGGACATATATTAAATGGTTTGCACTATTTGACATAATCTAAGGCCCCGTTCATGTTTACAAAATCAATTCGAAGAAGAGTTCCGAAACCTCATATCTCCATGAAATATGGGCTTGACATGTTAATTTATTCTTTAATTATGCAAATGACCTCTACATAAACATAATGAATGCACCGTGATGTTAATTTTTGAGTTCCAAGTATGAAATTTCCATCATTTACCACTAATGCATCATAGAATTTTGAGATTAATTATGCAAATTAGGTCCGTATTTGCATAATTGGTATCTGGTGATATTCCTCCTACCATAGATTATAAACATTACATGTATCAAAGTCCCATGATGTAAAACACTGGAATTACACAATTTCCTTATTAAGTAGAAAAGTAACATTTGCAAAGCAAATGCATATTAGGTTTACCTTCGGATATGGTCTGCTTTGTTAATTCTTGTAAATGCCTACTATGAGATTGCAACATTATGTAACCCAACACCATTGGTGACAGACGTCAACAAAAGAGGCCATTGGCCAGGTCAGAGGTTAGTGTTTGGAACAGAAGAAGAAGAAATAAAGGAAGAACAATATGTTTTCCCTCGGTAAACATAATTCATTCGGTAAACATAATTATGCAAATGAAGTCATCAGTTGCATAATTTGCATCCAATAATGTAGACCTCTGTCTAAGCTACCCACATACATACACATTTTAAGGTGGCGTCGGGTGGCGTAGTGATAGATCATTCGACTGTCAACCGGGAGACCTGAGTTCAATCCCGAGTCGTACCCGGGACATGTCTGGACATGCGCCCCGACGTTGTGCCCTTGGGAAAGGCACTTGACGCGACTTTCCTCACTCCACCCAGGTGTGAATGGGTACCTAACTTCGGTTGGGGAAAGCCGTATTGAGGTCACCTTGTGGCGCCGAATGGCAGCCGCACGAAAATGTGGAACAAATATGTAATGTATCATTATGTGTATTATTATGTGTATTATTACCATTTGTATCATTGTAAACCCTGCATCAATTCAGCACTATAAGGCTGCAATTGCACGGGTGATGTTTGGCCAATAAACCATTTATTATTATTATTATTATACCAAAAATCATAAAAATACATTGTTCCTTTGTGAATTTATCTGTTCTGAAAGATTTCACCAGAAACCCTCCTGCAGTTCCAGAACAAGCTGCTAGGGGGACCAAACCCACACCACTTATTACTGGCAGGAAAAGCTATCCAAGACTCAAAAATCAAGACCATAGCATGTCCAGGACAAAAGATATAAAAAACGGAAGTTGGTCAGCCACCAGGAGGCCCAAAATTGACCATTGCCTACCCAACACCTACCCACATACCAAATATCATTACAATACATCCAAAGGTTTAAAAGTTATGCTGGCTACAAATATGCGGAAACACAAACACACAGACAGACAGACACACAGACAGACAGACAGACAGACAGACACACACACACACACACACACACACACACACACTAACACACACACACAGACTGTTACAGGCACGCCAAAAACAATACCTTCATTTTTCATGCAGGTGATTAATCCGGATTGATTTTTGAAAGTGAACACGAACGGGGCCTAACCCACTGTCCTAACCTGAGATTGTCGATGTTCGTCAGAACTTCAGTGTCCAGAGTCTCGATCTTGTTGTGGCTGAGCGCAAGATTCAGAGGGCGGGAAAAGCCGGAGAAGTCCCGTGGGTCCAGGACGGTGAGCTTGTTCCCGCTCAGAACGAGGGTTGACAGGGATGGGAGGGCGGTCAGGGCTTCCCTTGGAACAGCTCGGAGGTGGTTGTTACTCAGGAATAGGGTCTCCAGGTCCGGCAGGTTGTGGAATGCCTCTGTGTCCACTGAGAGGATGTTGTTACTGTCTGCAAGAGTTGGACAGTGTTAGTGTGAGGAAGGGCTGTGGCTGCAAAAGCATTTAGAAGGTGTAAGGGCTTAAGCGCTAGGATAAAGACCAATGGTTAGGGACTAATATCTACAATGAGCACATAGCATACCGTTTGAATGTGCGATGCGGCCGGAAATCATCCTTACCAAGATTGATCTCCTGCAGTTTGTCAGCGTCCATGAACGCCCCCTGGCGGAGGGTGGAGACCCGGTTACCGGACAGGTCCACCCGTCTGAGATGATGCAGGGCTGACAGGGCGAAGGTCGGGATGTTCCTCAAGCACATCCTGCCCATGCGCAGGTCCTGCAGGCGAGGCGTGTGCAGAAAGGCGTCCTGTTCCATGGTCTCCACACAGTTGTCATCCAAACTCAGCATCTTCCGGAAAAGAAGACAAGAACGTCGGGCCCAATTAGAAAGAATGTGACAACAGTGGTTTAAAACACAAACTCTTGGCTAAAACCCCTAAGGGACGGAAAACTGACTGGATCGTTGGAAACAACTTACAAAGTGTCAAAATCCGTCATCAGAATGAAGTTTTCCATATTCTTCAAAGTTAGCATCACTGTATATAGAAAGTTTATTGCAAATACTTGCCCGAGGGCTAATTGCAGTTACAAATATATAGTATGCTTATGGCTGAGGGTAGGCCATTATAATTGACAAAGCCTAAACAACCAACCAGAGGCGTGCGTAAAGACCAATGCAGGTTTAAGGAGAGAAAGCTTAGCAGAGTTGCAGTAGCGACCGAGAATATTGATTGCGTTCTGTAGACCACGTTGACTTGATGACAAGATGACAACGTCATCGGCATAGAATAAACTTGACACTTTGGATGGGTGAAGTTTAGGAGCATCTAGGTCTCCTGTATTGAGCTCGTTTACTAGATCGCTAAAACCGTCGTTATACACGAGAAGCCGAGGGTGGTGAACGTAGTTTGAACGGCAGAGTATGAGAATAACCTTACCTGGAGCCAGCTCATCTCGGCGAAGTCCCCCTAAGAAGAGCCCGGATGTTGTTGAAACTCAGGTCTAAGGTGCGCAGTTTCCAAAGTGGAGACAGAGCCTTCACCGGAACTGACGACATGTTATTTCCGGACAGGTACAGGTGCAACAAGTCCGGACATCCCATGAACGCTTGCTCCTATATGTCGCTGATCTGATTTTCGGACAGGTCGAGAGACTGCAAACTTCTCAGATCCTTTATGGCCACGTTGGATAATTTTATGAGCCGGTTGTCATGAAGATTTAGGTCCTGAACGAACCTCATCTGCGACAGAGCGTAATTGACCAAGTCGGTTATCATGTTGTTTGACAAATCGAGTTGGATTGTGTCAATTGGTAGATTCTGTGGTGAAGTAGGCAGTTCCAGACCTGTGCAGTCGACCTTTCCCGCGTCACATTTGCAGAGCTCCGGACAAATGACGTCCTCGTATACAGGGAGCATCATGTAAGCTGTCAACAAGGAACCCTGGTCGTTACACAGTAGAGCCTCCTCTGGCACCCATTCCAGCTTCCTCTGGTAGAGAAATGGTGGTGACACACAGGTCACGTCGTCCATCGATATCACCACACTGGTGGTCTTGACCCAGTGGAAGAATCCCCGCAGGCGACAGTCGCACTCCAGCTCCAAACCTTTAATATCCAGACTGTCCAGGCGGGGCAGCTGGGAGAACGTGTCAGGTGCCAGTCTGGTGAGAGGGTTCAGTGATAAGTGCAGGTGCTTCAGTTTCCGCAAGGGGTACAAGTCCCAGGGGTGCACATTTCGGATCGCGTTCTTGTCCAGCAGAAGTGTCTCTATGTTGGACGTACCTTCTAATGTGACGGGGACCTCTGTGAGATTGTTTTCCTGTAGGTTTAGGAACTCCAAATGGGATAGTCCATGAAAGGCACGAGGGTGGATTGACACAATCCCGCCATCCTTTAGTATGAGCTTGCGCAGATTTGGGGTCTCAGCGAAAGAGTCGTCTGGGACGGTGATGATTTGGTTGTGGCTCAAATCCAGGGTTGTCAGAAGTGGCATGTAGAGGAGCTGGCTAAATGGGATTTTCGTCAGACATGTTTCAGATAGGTCGAGATTGAGGATCCCAGGTACGCCTTGAAATGCTTCTCGTTCAACGGCTTTGATACAATTATTTGACAGTAAAAGTTTCTTCAAACCAGGAGCGCCTGAGAATGCCTCGTTCCCGATGTGATTGATGTTATTATCACGGAGAGAAAGTCCTCGTAAGTTTGGTACATAGGAAATGGCCTCGGATGGAATCTGTGACAGTCTGTTGGAGACCAGGGTCAACTCTTGAAGGTTCATTAACCAGGCAAATGCAGGTCCTGGGATCGCCTCCAGAGCGTTTCCGTCCAAGTGTAAGCGGACAAGTGCCGTCAAGTCACCCAGGCTGTTGCCGTTGAAGGAGGTGAGTTTGTTCTGACGCAGGTCCAGGGTTACAAGTGAACGGAGGCCGTACAACTCAGCTCTTTTTACAGTTCGTATCAGGTTGTTACTGACGTCCAGAATTCTGGTGTCTTTTGGAATCTTCGGGATAAACTTCAGGCCTAGGGAACTGCAGTCCACCTTTAACTCGACAGGATCGCACCTGCACGGTGTCGCAACGCAAGGGCTCCACTGGGCCCTGCCCGTCATGACGGCGGCGCTCCAGACGACAAGAAAGACACACAGGAGTCGTGTCGGGGATACTCCCGATGACGTCATGGTGGTGGCAGTTCAGGTTAGTCTTGAAGAAAAGCAAAAGCGAGTGAAAATGAGGATGATAATAGAAGAACAGGGAGAGGTCGTTGAAAAAAGGATAGCGTAAAGGAAAGAGAAATGTCATGTAAATAAAACAGTCGAAATCTAAAAAAATATGATAAAAGATGATAAAATATGAGAAAAGTTCAGGTAATGAATAAATACATGCAGAACCAAACGCCTCATGTTCAATCTGTGATTTGCCCTGTTGCATCATCTCTAGACAGTCACGTATGAGTTACTGGCATGTGTGCTGCTCAAATTAAGAAAACATTATATAATTCAGATGTCCTTGGGAACTCAGAAATGGCAGATAAATAATTTAGAGGAAGAAGGAAAGGACATTCGTAGACCCTTTGCACACGCCTGAGAGTCTCCAAGGTATTGATCTGTGCGTTGTAGAGATCCGAAGTCCGAATGCGCCCAAATGTGTGTCAGGATAAAGAAAAAACAACTTTGCAGGGCGAAAGGAGAACTGTGTCCCGTCAGCCAAGAACCATTACTTACTTGACACCGTTACATAACGACCAACAGGTGGTTGCCAATTTTCTGCTAAGATGAGATACGGTTTAATGGTTTAATACCTCCTTCAGAAGGTCCCGGTTCCACGCGTGTGTGGATACATTCTCGCGCTGCCGTCACAAGTTTCCACGGCGACTTTAGCAACGTAGAAAGGGGTCTTGTCCACTGAGTTCATCGAATAAGACTTCAAACAAATGTTCGCTTGCCAAATGAGCAGCTTGGCAGGCAGGAATAGACATCCGTGGTTCGCTGTACTTCGTCAGACGTAATTTGTCAACGTGGCTCTGAGGGGGGACGTTAAATCTGTCTAAGTTTTTTGTCTCGCGCTTTGCTGCTCGTTCTCGGTGTCTCTTTTTTGAAGTCGATATCTATCGTGACGGCCGTCGATCAGTCTTTAAAAAGAAAAGCAAACTAATTTCCTAATCGGGAAACAGGGTGTGGAAATGTAGAGGAGCCATTTGGGGAGTGAAACTGTCTTTGCAAAAAAGAAGAAATAAAAAACGACGGTATCAAAACGATGCGCTAGTTACATGTGTTGAAGATGGTTTCTTTCGTCAGGACATCCTATCTTTTGTACTTGCAGCTGAACGTCCAATTTAGATACGTTTTGTCTTCGTCTTAAGCCTGGTTGAACTTTATAAACGCTTTTGTCAACTGAGATTATGAAAATGCAGAATCAGCCGGGAGTTTGCTGACTTGCAGTATTGAAATATTTAGCCGCGACAGGATGTGTCTGTAAAAGAGTTACATTTTGCCAAGTCGTCGGCCCTGTTCTGGCAAGGTTGGTACGTCACAAATCACAGTTGTCTCGCAGGTGTGCTGTCTGAGCCAACGTCTGACCAATCAGGCATGTACAAGTCATTTGTTGAGCATGCGGAGATGAAAAGTCAATGACTCGACACAAAATTGACTTGATGAAGAACAAATGTTACAAATTTACAAGTCTGCATACCGACACGTAATGTGGGCCATCGAGGTGGTAGGCGCTCCCTCCAGCTACAGCTTGTTTCGATCAAGATCATTTCTAGAACTTTCCCGTGCTATTGGCACATTATATACTGTACAGTGTCACCACTTTTTCAGGGAAAAAGGAAGTGTAAATACTTGAAATGGTCGGAAAGGTACATATTTCTGTCAACTTTTCTATACGCTTACAGGAGACAATACTATTTCATCAAGCATGGGAAATCCAAAGTCTACGCCACATGACACTGGCGGCCCACACAGAAGCATGTATCAACAGAGCTCCTTTGTTTCCGTGGGAGTCAGGTAACCCAAACATCGCACACAACTCGTGGGTCTATGGTAACACAGTTTTAGCCGTACTATTGTATCATACTACGATCTACGCACTGGTCATATAAATGCGGAAAACATTTTGAATAGGTCTTCAGCATTTTCTGTAATCCATGCCTTTTCCAGGAATTCATGTCATAAACCTATTGTACAAAGCATGTAAATATAAACAAAAGGAATATAGAAAAAAAAACTTGTTTCTCTGACCGTGTCTGCTGACTACTCCGGCACACACAGCCGATGACTGATGTCCGTGGAGTCTGTCCCAGAACAGACAGATGTTCTCGCGACGACTGCGTCTTGCGTCTAGCGGCACCCGCATCAGTCGCAGGCACGGACACTGCGGCGTGAGCGAGCGAGCTGGCGCACTCTTATAGCCAACATCAAAGCCAAATTAATAATTAACATAAAGGACTGTTTCACATCATCAATGAGTCCACAAAATAGAAGTTGTAAGATTGAGCCGCATATAAATGAAAATGGTGATAGCACAGGACACCTGCCAAAGTAAGGGGAAAAGATCATAAGATCTTAGAAGTGTTCTTAGACATAGATACTAGTATTCATCTCATCATGTCACGCTTAGAACAGCCGAGTAATTCCAATGCAATTTATGTTATCTTAAAGCAAACGCTCAGATATTTGTTAGTGATGTAAGGCATAAATTGGACTTGATCTGAAATGCTTTTCATACAATCGGTAGATTACATGTTTATAACTTCTTCAAGAAGGAGCCAAACGTAAACTAACGGAGGGTGGTATCAAGTACATATTCCTGCCCATTGCTTAAAAGATGGGAAGGGCGGGAAGAAGGGTTATTGACCCACAGGACGTCTGCTAAATATAACCTGTGGGGTATGCCAACTCTGTCTGTGCCGACAGACCCAGGTGAAAGCCCTGCCAGTTCCCTTTGTGCCTGGCCTTGACCGTCTGTCTGGACGTGGAACGTGCAGGCAGACCGAACCAACTTACTCATAAAAAAAGTTACTCAAGCGAGGTTCTCAAAAATAAAACGACGCTGACAGGAACTTGTGATTATCATGCACAGTGTAGTCACTAGACAAACGTTGTTTTTATGTTCATATTAATGTCTCTGATTAAAAACAACAGATAAAAATCGTGTTTCTTTTTTGCGTCTAGGAAGCAAGCCAAAAAAATTTGGGAGGAAATGTCCTGTGTCAGTAAGCATACATGCATGTAGGCCTGGTATACGAGTTACGGGCTCACCTGGTCCAATTGTGAGTCCGCCCGTACTAAGGGGTCAGGAAGTGGTGCTTCGGTCGTGTCAGGGCGGGGGTGACTATGAAATGTTGTTCATTACTAGACAACCTCTGGGCGTGGTCCCTTAAATGCTGCCAAGTGTAATCAGATGGGGAACATTTTGACTCGAACCTGCACATTCCAAGTGGGCGTACATTTTGCTATCTCAGACATTTTTCTGGCCATCGTCATGCTTGGCGCTACGGGCGCTTGCTAATAGCCAACCCAAAGTATCGCAGTATCCAAATTATTACCGTCATAATTATAATCTTTGAGGCACGCGATCAAGCTTTTAAAAGAACTATTAAAATACTTTTAACGTCAGGAAACGAAGCTGCTCTAGATATCGATCACAAGCAATGTCAGAAAGATTTATTCTGTTTCACTGTACATACATTGTTCTGTATCATTAAATATTTCTTGATAGAAAATACTGGCTATTGAATCTGAAACATGTAACGTTACGTGTTATAATTTCTCCTTACGACTTGTTCCCAGAGTGTTTATATTGTACAAAGCTGATGAACTGTCTTTTTCCAATGGTGTTACCAGTGGAGCTCTCTCTGAGAGTTGTTCATGCTTCAAAAAACTCCATATTTTACATGGAATCTGGACAATCTGGAATGGTCGATACTAAATCCGACAAGACTTTAAGACTGACGATTGGAAAATAATATTGTACACGGTAGCCTGAGTGGCGCTCGTCTGGTTATGGTTGCTGATATTGATAATATGATCCATCATCGGATTCAGATAGGCATAAGTACGATCCATAGCAGATTCATGACATTTTCAGATCTCGAACATGATAAAGCTAAGCACTTGTGAGCTCATCAGAAGCATTGTGCGCCATGATGGTTAGGCTCTCTGTGAGATCGTCAGAAGCCTTGTCTAATCATGACGACGTTAGCCCGCGCCACGGGAGTGAGATCCCGCCACACGGCCGGGTTCAAGAAGTCCATCCGCAGCATGTCCTGTAGTTTGAACATGACCAAGCCGGTCGACTCGTCTGCCTCCGCCTGGCCGCCCGCCTGGTACCGCGCCTGGACCTCCTCTGCTGTCAGACTGCACCTGGGAAGTAAAATACAAAAGGCGGGAGGTTTAATAGACAACGAAGTAAAGAGACAATATTGCATGCCTTGCAACGATCTCATTAGAATTTTTATTGACGCACTTAAAATTCTCCTAACAGCTGTGCCTTAAGTTGAAGAATGGAATCTGTTTCATAGCGTATACCTGACAATGAACTCCACACTGGGCCGCCCGCCTGACTTGTGGTTTCCGTTCACCCCCAGCAGGCGGGGTTCACTGAGGAAGGACTCGGGAATGTTTATCTGGAATGGAACGGCAAATGTTAAGGCTATGTGGCTTATACATATTATTCCCGGCTTATATTGTGGTGTTGTGTAACGTTTGGACGTAGCGTCAGTAACCTTGAGGATATTAGTGGGTGAGGCGACAGGTTATCTGTGTTACTTTGTTTTGGCTCGTCCTTCGAAATGTTCCGTGACCCGAAAGCACTCTATAGTAATGAAGGGAAAGCATTCTTTACAAACAGGATTTTCTCACAGCTTTGCACAGTCTCACAATTACAAAGGACTGCGCATTAAGGTGGCTGTAATTATGGTCATTTATTAAAATTGTTAGTAACTCAGCCC
>NW_017802636.1:710823-721223 GCF_001625305.1 Branchiostoma belcheri | reverse complement strand
GGCCGTCTTCCAAACTTTTAGGGGTACGAGACAGAACAATGCCCAGCTGTGTATTACACGTATGCCCATAACAGCGTCATCTTTCTGCCTGCAATTACTCAGACGAAACACATGCCAACAGGTGTTGTCTCTCACCTCGTCACGAATTTCACTAATGACCGACTCGAACAGCTCGTCCAGCACAGCATCGTTTGTGAACTCGTCCGAGCCGCACCTTTTGGTCACTTCCTGTCGGCAAACATGATTCTTATCAACAATGAAAGGTGAAGTGCTATCTATACATACTGGCACATTTATTACGATACAATGTACTACTAGTACTTAGTATTCATCTGTACGTAGATCACAGAGAATGCGAATCCGAGCCGCAAGCACGATTCTTAAGAAAGGTGTTTGTGTTCTATATACAGCTTTACATCAATAGCGATAGGGAAATCACGAAGAACACGAATCCTACGACATGTTTACCTTGGGTTCGGCGTGTCCCCCCGGGCGGTCCAGCTGCCCCGGCCCTTCTGACACCCAGCTGCTCCGCCGCATCATCACCACCTGGTCGTCACTGGTGATGACCATGGACCCCACCCCCACGGGCTGGGACAGGTACGCGTGCGGGTCCCCGCAACTCTGCCGTCCCCTCTGCATCAAATAGGCGGCGTCCCTGCTCATATTCGTGCCCATAAAGTCACGATAGTCCGTCAGACCAATGCGGAATGTCACAAGGTTGTTCCCTTCCCCATCTCTCTCCAACATATCCACGGACTGCATGCGAAACTTGGACCCGTTGAACAAGCGGGGGTTGTTCCGTTTGTGGTCCTCCCAGAAGCGGGCGATGTTGGGCTCGGTGGATGGTTCAACCTTCCGGCCGTACTTTTCGCTGGAGAAGTCGACCCTGACCCGTGACTTGGGCAGGCCATCGCGCGCACCGCAGGACAGGAACATGAAGAAGTCATCCTCGTAATAAGTCGTTCCTTTCGTTCCGTTCGGAGTGGAGGATGACGTCATTCTGCATACTAAACAAATAGAATTCACCTTGAACATTTTAAACAATTATGGGTTGCCGAAGGTTTGTCCAAAGCTTGTCTTAAGTTATGTCCTCGAAATTCGTATTTGTTTGGACATTCTTTCGGGACAAAATGCCCAGAGCAGACGATACTGCAAAGCATGGTTTTGTAACCTGGTAGATTCTAGTGTAGTTCAAATATAAATCTCAGGCGTAGTAATGATGTAAACGACAAACAGTACCCAGAAGCAATCTGGCGTCGATGAATATCGCGTTCTTTCAGAGGATAAGAAAACTACCCTTTATCGAGTCAAACACAATGCCTACATAACAACCTGTTGTGTCGTTGAATCAAGTGTTAACCCATGGACATTTGGTCACAAACCTGGCAGTTTCCCGCCGCTGGATCGTCTCCGTCCTGGTTTCATCACTACAGAGGTACACATTTGACCACACTAACTAGCGCTGTACTGTTATCGTCCCAAACGAACGGTTTCTAAGCAGCCGTTGTAGCTACCGTAGCACACAGCCGTAACTCAAAGACTGCCTCGCCAAATGACCTCCGCCCACTTTGTGCACCACCCAATATACGGACAATGACGTAAGTCAGTAATTATGCCAGGATTAGCGTCGAAACCACCAGACGCCTACACGAGACAAGTTCGGAGAATTTCAGACAAAACAGAGTTTCGCCAACAAGGTCCCCGTCGTATTGAACGCAAATTCTAACTCGTTGTTGTCAAAACAGTACAAAATGTTTCCCAAGAGCCGTGTTATGTAAAAGCCAGTTGTATTTCTTACGTACTAAGCAGACCTGACTAACAGGTCTCCATGCTAATTACTGAAATGTGTACGTAGTTTTCGCTTCATGGAATCCTGGCGAGGCAAATAGTTACATCACTGAATACCACCAATGACGTAAATCTGCGTTTGTTTACACCCGGTGAACCATGGCGAAGGTGAGTCAGGCTGGGCAAATAGTGGAGTTGCTGATGAGTCTTTTAATGTCCAGGTGTGCTTTTCGTTGTTCGTGAAACCCCAAATACACTACATCATGGGCACGCCTACAAAGTGCTTAACTATCCACGTACAGAATGTAGATAAAGGCAACAAAGTAGGGGCGGTAACAGGCCTAAACATTTACTGACTAGTAAGCTTGAGTTGCTATCCTTCTACTTACATGTAAGAATATTGTGTTCCCTTTTCACCGAACTACATGCATATGATACACCTATTGTTGATTTATGGCTTAAGTTTCCTTTGTTCGGATGAAACTGATGGACCATGCCAATGTGACGTTTTTAGTGAATCACTAAAAGTTTCACCTAGACCTTCTCTCCCATGATCCACACAACTGACAAGGACACTAACCCCAAACAAATACAGTGTTGTGCGTCACCCATGCTAGTGACGAGTTGGCATTTTGCCGCAGGCTTCCAAAGAACGTGACAGCTAGCAAGTAGCGGGTGAGGCGATTGATCAAAATCTTTGAGTTAAAATAATGTATTTTTTCGGCACCAATATTAAAGATAAATCTCAGTGGAAACAATTCATTATCTATATACACATACTAAAATTATTTCTATCACTGCCATATAAACTACAGTCTACCATAAAATGTTCTTCTTTTACCTCTTTCAAAGTGCCAAATTGGCAGATTCTTTGCTCTGAATGGGTGTTCAGCTGTCTCATTGATCATAAAATCTATTCCATCATATGATCAGTATATTCTACCATATTTCAGTTTAATGTTGTTGGAACTGTGAGACAATGTTTCTCTCCATCTGGCTGAGTTAACAGCCTGTTGTATGTATGTATGTATGTATGTATGTATGTATCTATCTATTTATAAAAATTCACCACAAATGAATTAACATGAGAAGGGTATCAAACAAGTGTATCAAAAACTTTACAAGTTGCTCTCCAAAACACAAACACAAAATTAATACAACAATACAATGCAGTACAAAACATACAAAGGCATATTTCTTAGGCAATACATTCAGTAGATCTGACTAACAGGTCTCCATTCATAGTTCTTTATTCATGGGGCTCTAATACAACAAATTTTAGATCATCTAAAACTGTCCAACTTGTATTGGAACAATTTATTGTTACTGGTATATATTTCAACAAATGACATTGTAATGTCCAAGCTTATCATTAGTATTTTACCTAAATTCATGTGATCATGTCTTCAGCTAGCTGAGACGGCACCTATCCAGTTGATTATCTATCTATTTCAGCCATAGGCAAAGCAAATACACACATTCCACACACAGAAGCTCACAGGGCATGTCATTCACACCAATCACTCCACCATTCAATCCATAGCTCTCAGAAAATTATCTGTGGTCTGGGTGCCATCCTATTTGTATGCCAGGGCTCCCATACTCGCTGCCCTATGAAATATTTCTTAGGGCAGCGAGTATGGGAGCCCCGGCATATATTTCTTAGGGTAGCGAGTATGGGAGCCCCGGCATACATTTCTTTAATAGGGTAGCGAGTATTGGAGCCCCGGTATACAAATAGGATGGCACCCAGGCTACATGTACTAGTAAATTACTAGTATCTCATACAGGAAAAGAATTCTGAGACCTCATATCTAAATGAAATATCCTATTCTTTGGCAAGATTTGATTTCAACATTTTTAATTATGCAAATGACCACATTAGCATAATATATCCACATTAGACAGACACACACAAACAAACAAAAAAAGACCTCCACTTTTCATGGAGGTTATCAAGCAGAGTACAGATCCGCAAACTAAATCAATTCAGCTTGATTACTAGTAATAGTAGTACTAGTAATTGAGCTTGTATCAGATTCTACTTTTCATCTATTTAAAGACTCAAAAATGAGTTTATTGATCTTGTGTCTTCAGACAGAGCATCAAATGGCAGTGACAAAGACATTAGCTTCAACACGATGTGATATTATTCTTGCAAGAAATATCATCATCACCATTATGGTCATTCACCACCTAACTTGTTACCAGTAGTATCACACTAACTAAAGTTAACGTTCCAGCAGTCAGTTGGCGAGTTAGCCACGTCTCATAATTTTGAGCTTTTGAGTTGAGTACAGTCATGTCACCTTATTTGCCGCATATCAAAGCACCAAATATAATTTTACGCACATTTTTGCCTGTTGCAAGTGTCGCCAACTCGAATGTAAGCGTTACGTGTACATCATATACTCACATTACGTTGATTAAGTACTGTTGGTATCAACGTGTCTCTGGTATTTCTTCCGGAAATGATGGGTGAGCGGTCAAAGGTTACACGCAAAGCCTAGTGGGAGGTTGTATCCCGCAGTATCAGATAGCCTTCATTTGATTGGTTTAAAATAAGGCCCTCTGCCAATACAGATCAGTGATTGGCTAATACTGTAGAGCTTCTGAATACACTTCTCCTTGACGACACATCAAAACAACCGTGCGTCGAACAGCAGCATTCATTTGATTCAGATAGAAAACAGACTTCAGGGCTGTATAACAGTACACACAACGACTAAACATGGACTCAGAAGACCTTATCCAGTACGTGGACTTCGTGGCCAGTAGTGGCGTCGTCCTGAGCTCCGAGCAGAAGGCGGCACTTCAAACATCTCTTGTTATTATGAAGGTGGGCAAAATGGTTCCTTGACTTCACGATAAATGCGTTATATCTACTTGGAAGTAGTTTCTAGAGACTATGAAAACAATTTATCATACTCCTCGGGAGGGGGGGGGGAGTGTTCCAGATCGTCATCCAGGTTTGTAACTCAACTTGCACTACACAGTATTAACGTTTTACAGAAAAAATTATGCATAAAGTACTTATTTTCCCTCTATTTTCGACCAATGTTCCAGAACCACTACAAGTTCCACCGCGTGTACCTGTGGGGAAAGATCCTGGGCATCAAGGATGACTACTTCATCGCACAAGGTGTTTCACGGGACGAAATGGCAGAAAGGAAAACCTTGTACAGGTGAGACTTACCCACAGTTACAGGTACTAGTACTAGTAGTAGTAGTAAATAGTGCTGCATACCTAAACCCACATTTAGGTTCAGGTCCGGATTCAAGTCCAGAGGTTTAGGTTCAGTTCCGGACTTGTAAGTCCGGACCTAAACCAATGGCATATACAAAATTGCATGTTGCCAACCTTGCAATGTTGTCTGGGTGAAACTTTGGCCACATAACATGGAGGCCAACACTTGACGATGCCCAATGGCAATGTTTTCTTCATTTGCAGGAAAGTTTTTGCAATCTACGGAAGGTTTTAGGTGGTTTGGAAAGAAAAGGGGTACGTGAAATGGTCTTTTATGGTAATAAGTTCGGACTCGGTTCTTGACTTTTAGGTTTTTTTGGACTTGAACCTAAACATTCTTACAAGTCCGGATCCAAGTCCATTGAACCGGTATGCAGCACTAGTAGTAAATGTCTGATACAATGTACATGTATCATCATCACTATGAAAAAGCATACGAGTATGCCCCATTCATGATTGGAAACCGATGAACTATTATCAAATGTTATACAAAATAAATTAAGGAACAGGATAAGGTTGCTAAAAGAGTGAGACATTTCAGAGACAGCAACAAAAATTGTAAATTATTTCCCTCCTCCCCAGCCTGGACTGTGTGCAGTGGAACCTCCTGCCTCCTGCCACAAAGGCCATGCGGGATCACACATCTGTCGTGAAGGGACGGTTCACTGGGGATCCATCCTACGAGTACGAGCACACTGAGATCAGGAAAATTGGTGAGGGAGAGGACGCTACAGAGGAGGAGCACACAGTGAGTACAATGTTACATAATTTATGTACTAATAGACTAATAGTAGTGTTCAGGTGTGTATGGCCCAGCTGGCTACACCTCACTGTTCAAAACATGCTTTTTGTCCACTATGGCTTCAAATTGAGCCATGTATATCTACATGTACATCTTTATATTTACCACTATAATAAGCAAGACCTGGTTGTTTAATATTAGTGATGTTGATGTGTCTGTCTCAACCTTAGATCCAAGTGAAAGAGGAGGATCGTCTGACCTCTGTCATTGCCACCATTGATGAGGAGGTTGCCATTGCACCACGGGGGGCCTTCGTCAAGACACCTCACGGGGAAGTCATCCGGAACCGTAGCTTTGAAGGTGAGGTTGGCAGCAATGAGTGTACTTCACTGGACAAACCTTGTTGAACGTGGCAAACTTTGGGTAGAAGACTGCAGCACACACCTGTTTACCTGTGTTTTGCTAGTGCTGAGCTCATCAGTTTTGCTTGTTGTATTTCTCCTACATGTACATATATTCAAGAAACCATGGTTTCTGATCCCTGCTTGTCCTTCCACAGGTCTGTCTGTGTCAGAGGCAGGGAAGCTAAACTCGTACTTCCACCTGCGTGAGCCTCTGAAGCTGAAGGAGAAGACTCTGCTGGAGAAGGCTGACCTCGACCCATCCATCGACTTCCTGGACTCAATTGAAGAAGACATTCCCAGAGGAGGTGAAAATCTTTCATTCCGTCCCTGTTTCCTTCATTTTTTTTTTCAATAATCCTATTCACCAAAAGGCCTGATGCATTAATAGCTTGCCAAAGCAAGATTTTAAGATAGGACTATATAGCTCAATAGCAGCAGATCCTGTCAGTTGAGGACAAGATTTTTAGAATTCTGTTAAAATGATATTATTTTTGCCTCCCCAGGCTCCTGGAGTGTGCAGTTTGAGCGTGGCAGCGGCCTGGTGGCACTTCGCAGCCTGGTGTGGCTTGGTTACACATTCTTCCACGTTCCCGGCACACTCAAGTTTGGCTCAATGTACATCGGAAATGGCGAGAAGAACAACGACCTACCATTTATGTTGTAACTTTGCATAGTAGGATGATTCTAAAGAACAGAACTGTGTCAAGGACTTCTATTCTTGTTGTATATAAAAGTAGCACAGAGTTATTAGTACTCTTCTTTTAGACCAGACAGATGCCATTGACTATTCTAATGACAGGAGGTTGCCTGTCATTTGATATTGACAAAGTATCATTTGCAGCATCTAATCTGCACCAGTTTCTCAACCACATTTGGCAAAATCCATGTAATTACAGGTGTACCCATCCTTCTCCAGGAACTAAAAAAGAAACCTATTATATAGCTGACTTCTTTCTTTGAAAAAGTGGTACCACAACTTTCAAAAATGTGAAGCAATATTGAGATATTTGACAGCTCTTGTACTAACTGTGCATAAATTTAATGGTAAATTAAATGGTAGCTTTTTAATGCCTTCTAAAACCTTATCTGTTATATTAGGTTGAATTCTATGCTGTTGAACTGGGTGTGAATTCTTTGTATGAAACATGAGCTGTAAATAAAGTATTTCTTCACTGTATATGTCCACACAGCAATCCTTCACTTCATCCTGACTATGGCACATTGCTACTTACCCTTTTGTTAGCCACACATATCAACCGAGACAAAAAGACACCTGCTTTATATAGCAGACCCAGGAGCATTCAAGAATTTATACAAACAACTCAAAGTAAAGCACACCAGAATTTCCAGATATCACAGGCCAGATTTATTGATCAAAAAACCTATGGATATGTATATTGTATATGCTTGAGCAGAAGGTAACAGTTGTGTGAATGTGGAAGGAGGGGATGACTGTCACATCTCCTTTCCCATTTCCCATTCATGTACATACAGAGGACTCTTTTTCCATTTCCTACTTCCATACTACATGCACGTAGTACTTTCTAAAAACAAAAGTATAACCCTGATATCTGGTAAAGCAGTCTGACATCACCAATCTTTGGTGGACAGCAATGGTTTCTTGGTGAATCTCTTCCTCCTCGGTCCTTGGTAGTACTGTTCATATGCAAACTCCTCCTTGTGTGTCAAGTCCATGGTCACGCCCATGAAGTCTATCTCCAGCTCAAATGGCCCATTGATCTTGTCTCCCAGGGTGATGCCAATAGTGTTGATTCTGTCTTTAGGTACAGCACTCTGGGCATCCTGCACACGCCCCTTGCTTGTCAGGAAGAACTTTGAGAAGGGGATCTATGAAAAAAAAATGTAACACTTTAATTTTAAGAAAGTAGAAACATATTGTAATTGAGTTTGTCTGATGTTCCACAATAAGTTTGAGTGATTTCCCGGGATTCAAAACCATGACCTCTTGGTCCAGAGGCAGTGTCACTTATCACTAGACTATGCATGCTACTTTAGATTACGCCCATGACTCATAACTGGCAAAAAGTATTGGTGTATGTATGCAATGACCTTTCTCACTACACAAAACCACAAATATATTTTCTACATATATTCAAGCCATGAATTCATGATCATTAATACTGATGTTTTTACCTGTATGTCCTGCCAGTGTGGCCCTCCTCTTGTGAAGAAGAAGTAGCACCACAAATCATCCCATTGTGAAGAAAAGTAGCTTTCTGGTGCCAAGGTGATCATGTAAGACCTCCCGTCACCACGCACACGCAGGTTCAGGATGTTGAAAGGTGTGAGATCCATCTGACTTCTTCTGTTGAAGGCGGCCTGAAGAGCACAAATAAACATTGTCTTACAGATATACAGCTAAGCTTTGATTACGAATGATTAGATCTCTATATCTGATACCCTCCAAATGACCATCATATTTAGCACAATATCATCTGAACTCTATCTGGTCCCTGACTATGTGGCCATATTCTTATCATATGTATATAGCAGTTTCTTCCTGTAGTTGTTTTGTATGCCTGGTTAAGATATCACAATGATTGAATGGTGACTGTATCATCCATTGAAGCCCCTATTTACCTTTCGCTGTTTGGACCGCATGGCTGCGTATCCAGAATATCGTGTGACCCCATCTTTGGGAACTTCTATGTTTGTAACACCATGGAAGAACGCAGTGTTGTTCTCAGAGAGGGTCAGATATGCTTCACTCTTGCCCCCCATCTCCTTGTCTGATGTCACTAGCCACTGAGTAAAAGATCAGGAAATAAGTTATTCACACAGCCGTGTACATGTGGGCAAGAGCTACAGTAGTACAATGTTCAAAATGATGACACCTAGATTTCTTATTGCAAGAAAGTTGGATTATTCCACTAGTCTACTTTGGGGATCCAAAACGATAAGGGATAATTTGTGGAGTTTAAGGACATTTGATGAGTTTCTTAGTCATACTGATCATAGAAGGCTTAAGTACAAATGTAGTTTCGAATAAAAAAATTGTACCTGATCTAGATCTTCTGGACCTCTGAACTTCCAGAGGATGCGGGAGTCCTCAAACATCAACTGCTCCAGGTCATCTCTCTTCATCTGGGTAAATGTTTCGTTTGCTAATTTTCTCACCTCATTAAGAGCATTCCCTGGGGGGGTGCAAATGTAAAAGATTCGGGTTCATTTCATTTGACTAGTTCTTTGCACTTAACGTTACAACACTAACTTCATGTATAGAGAGTGACAGAGGAAGGAAGGGAGGGAGGGATGGGCTCTTGCAAGTCCAACTTAGGGACATAGACATCAAAGGTCGTTAATCTATAATCGTTAAGCTCAAAGAAGAGCTAACTGACATTGAAACAAGTCCCGAAGAAATTAATAAAAGACTGAAGAAGTTGAATCAAAACAAAGCCATGGGACCAGACAAAATACACCCCAGAGTGATAAAGGAATTGGCGGATACTTTGTCTCACCCACTGAGCATACTCTTTCAGAAGTCCTTAAGAGAGGGGAAACTCCCAACGGAGTGGAAAACTGGTACCATCTCACCAATATACAAGAAAGGGTGCAAAAAGAACCCCAGTAATTACAGACCGGTATGTTTAACGTCTGTGATTGGGAAACTGTTGGAGGGTATAATCAGGGATGAAATCATAAGACATATGACAGACAACAACCTCTTCACAAGTCAACAACATGGATTCCTCCCTGGGAGGTCAACAGTCACCCAAATCCTAGAATGCCTGGAAAGCTGGTCAACCTGGATAGATGAAGGTCAACCAGTGGACATAATTTACATGGACTTTCGCAAGGCATTCGACTCGGTCCCGATCAAAAGACTTCTGAACAAAATAGAAAGTTATGGGATCAAAGGAAACCTTCTTAAGTGGATTTCATCCTTTTTACAGAACCGAAAACAGAAAGTATGTATCAATGAAAGCAGCTCTAGATGGGGAGAAGTCTACAGCGGAGTCCCACAGGGCAGTGTTTTAGGTCCGGTCTTGTTTACTATCTACGTGAATGACATGCCAGAAGTGGTAAACTGTTCTCTGAAATTGTTTGCGGACGACACAAAGTTGTTTAGACCAGTACCACAAGTACGAAACTGTGAAGCTCTACAACAAGACTTGTCTAGTCTACAAAAATGGGCCGACAAGTGGCAACTCAAATTCCACCCTGATAAATGTACGGTCCTGAGGGTTGGTAGTGG
>NW_017802636.1:709859-710803 GCF_001625305.1 Branchiostoma belcheri | reverse complement strand
AGCAGTTTCTTCCTGTAGTTGTTTTGTATACCTGGTTAAGATATCACAATGATTGAATGGTGACTGTATCATCCATTGAAGCCCCTATTTACCTTTCGCTGTTTGGACCGCATGGCTGCGTAGCCAGAATATCGTGTGACCCCATCTTTGGGAACTTCTATGTTTGTAACACCATGGAAGAACGCAGTGTTGTTCTCAGAGAGGGTCAGATATGCTTCACTCTTGCCCCCCATCTCCTTGTCTGATGTCACTAGCCACTGAGTAAAAGATCAGGAAATAAGTTATTCACACAGCCGTGTACATGTGGGCAAGAGCTACAGTAGTACAATGTTCAAAATGATGACACCTAGATTTCTTATTGCAAGAAAGTTGGATTATTCCACTAGTCTACTTTGGGGATCCAAAACGATAAGGGATAATTTGTGGAGTTTAAGGACATTTGATGAGTTTCTTAGTCATACTGATCATAGAAGGCTTAAGTACATTGGTTTCGAATAAAAAAATTGTACCTGATCTAGATCTTCTGGACCTCTGAACTTCCAGAGGATGCGGGAGTCCTCAAACATCAACTGCTCCAGGTCATCTCTCTTCATCTGGGTAAATGTTTCGTTTGCTAATTTTCTCACCTCATTAAGAGCATTCCCTGGGGGGTGCAAATGTAAAAGATTCAGGTTCATTTCATTTGACTAGTTCTTTGCACTTAACGTTACAACACTAACTTCATGTATAGAGAGTGACAGAGGAAGGAAGGGAGGGAGGGATGGGCTCTTGCAAGTCCAACTTAGGGACATAGACATCAAAGGTAGTGAGTCGGTCGTTAATCTATATGCACCGTCTCTTCTACTTCATAATTTGGAGTAAACACTCGTTTTGTCGTACGTCGTAGCTTCGCGTTTAAGTTCAAGGTCTTGGGTTGAAACGAATACCCTTCGCCCCCCCCCCCC
>NW_017802636.1:669374-709839 GCF_001625305.1 Branchiostoma belcheri | reverse complement strand
TGAAAATAAAGAGGACGCAGGCAAAAACAAATATGCGCCTACACTTCTTTACAAATAGAACGGCAAGCTGGTGGAATGAGCTTCCTGGGGAGGTAGTTATGGCGCCTAGTGTGAACAGTTTCAAGAAGAGGTTTGACGAGTATATGGAAACACACCCGGTCGTCTACAATTATAGAGCTTTGGACCACCCACTACGTCCAGAGATGTCAGTAAACTGAAGAGCGGCCCAAATTGGAGCAGGACTCCTACCCGGCATGAATCAACTCTACTCTACTCTACTCTATATGCACCGTCTCTTCTACTTCATAATTTGGAGTAAACATTCGTTTTGTCGTACGTCGTAGCTTCGCGTTTAAGTTCAAGGTCTTGGGTTGAAACGAATACCCTTCGCCCCCCCCCCCCCCGAATTAAACAAATTCTTATCATCACTTGGTTTCTAACCTGCAGGCCTAAAGAACTCGACGACCTTTGTCCTGAATCCCTTCGGTCGTGCGGCAGTTTCTGCCCCGTCCACCTCTTGCTTCGCCTCCGTGCGTGCCCCGTCCGTGCCTAGCGGGTCGGCCCGCTGGTGTCTCGGGCCATCATGCCTCCAGCACCGGCCGCAGACTCTCACACCTAGAGCCAACTGTGGGCTTCGTAATGCCCTTATCGTCATCATCTTGGACCTTGAATTTGAAGAGATGTCCTTGTTAAAACACTACGCCTCTGGGTAGATTTATAGACACTAAGGAAGGGTCCAAATGCTCACAAACTAAGTCAAGACCCCACACGCACACGAACATGGAGTCTCCTCTAAATCAACCTTTGACCTGAGGGTGGAACGAGCTATTATAAACAAAGGGGACTCATCTTTTTCAGACTTGAAAAAAACTATCTTAATTTTAAGTTAAAAAGTTAAAGTACCATAATAGGCAATTACATATAAAAATATATGGCTGGCTAATATGATGTTGAATCAGATTTCTAATAGGTTATGAACTGAGATGCCATAAAATATTCCGCGTCATAGTGGATGCGTCCAACGTGGGTGACGAAGAGAGCGGAAGACACAGAAACAGTTTACAAGGTTGGCTTTGAAAGTGTTTGTTGTTTGTGATTCACCTCTGCTAGGTTTCAAACAGAGTGTTTATGGTCCGATCCTTGTCATACTTACTGTATCGGCCTCTATATTTTGCTCAGTACAATCTGTGACAAAGAAGAAGGAAATGATTTTGGTACAAGATTCACCTGGTCATAATTTGCTCAGCAGACATTGTTCATCAACCTAGGTGACAATGTTTTGAAAATGTGAGTAGGGGGGTAATACAGTAATGCACCATAATCTAATGTACTAAGTTGTTAAACATCGAAAAGTATATCTGGAATGTAAGTCTGTTGAGCCTCCATCCTATATACATTGTGATAAGAAATGTCGTCGCAAATGGATGGCATGTTGTGGATGACTTTGAGTGTATTCCTATTTAAAGGTAACCTATTGGCACCAAATTCGTATTGGATGTAAGGTTATGTAGCAGGGAGAAAGTTTAAAATGCTCTTAATCCTTATTAGCATCAATAGCCATGGCCTCTTAATCCTTATTAGCATCAATAGCCTTGGCCTCTTAATCCTTATTAGCATCAATAGCCATGGCCTCCAGTGATGATGGTGGAAGTGACCTATCAGACCCCCAAGGTGCGACATCTAACGGTCTGTCTGAGCTGGGACCTCCCGGCGCTGCGGCCAGCAGGATGAAGGCTGTTGACCCTGAGGAAATGATCAGCAAGGCTGCAGCTCACAAGGAGAAGGGGAATGAACTGTACAAGCAGAAGAAATACAAGGGGGCAATAGGACAGTACCACAGAGCACTACTGTACCTTAAAACATTGCATAAGGTACTTCTTTAAAGTTACATAATAATTGTAGTACTGACAATGACAATGTTATTTGTGCTATACATTCCACTTTTGATTGAGGGTAGTCTGAACATGCTGTCTGAACTGAGTATGCAGCTGACTTGAAAGGAAGGAGGGAGTGGATTCAGCAGATGTTTACATGAGTATGAATTGTACATTGGTAAGCTGAAATGATATCTAGAAGGAAAATAAGGTTTTGATGCCTCCCACCCAGTTTGAATGGAGAAGTAAGCTTAACACATGTTTCTGTTACATACCAGAGTGGGGGCCCAGGTGCTGCAGGTAGTGCTGCACTGGCCATGCAGCAGGTGGCAGCCTTGTCAGGTGCAGAAGATACTTCCACAACCTCAGAACAAGATGCAGCCATTGCAGAATTGGAAGCCAACTGTTACAACAACTTGGCAGGTAATTATCTTTTAAATGAAAAAAATATTACCATTGAATTTAGCAATGTGTGCATTTTAAATATGTTTATGTGTACTGTTGACTTTTGGATAAGATAGATAACTAAGATAGTATTTTCAGTCCTGATCCCACACCCATATTACTTTTTCCAATGTTGGCCTTTAGCATGTCTACTCCAGGAACCTGAGGTGAAGTATGCCAAGGTGAGCAGTTACTGTGCCCAAGTGCTGGAGAGGAAGCCGGGTAATTCCAAGGCTCTGTACAGATATGGGCTGGCTCTGTACCACTCCAAAGACTATGATGGGGCACTCAGCAAGCTGCACCAAGCACTGCAACAGTCACCAAATGGTGAGGGGAGCAGTATATTTTGGCACATTCCTTTTCTTCACATTTGCTATTATTTTTAACAAACATTTTGCATGTACATGTACTTTGTGCTGATCTTCTTCAGATGCCAATGTTAAGCGCTACATCAAGCTGACACAAGAGGGGCTAGCCAGACAAGTGCAGAGACAGAGGGCCATGTACAAAGGGATGTTTGACAGCAGCACACCTGCCTCAGGGGATGCCCAGGTGGGCACAGGTGCTTCAGCTGGGGACAGGCAAGAGGAAGATGTTGTCCTGACAAATGCAGATGGGAAGGGAAGAAAGGCAGAGGAAGATAAAAGCATCACAGACTCTAATGGCAATAATGATGCTGATGCATAGTCATATGGTCACTAGTGATGTATGCATTATTGACACTTCAAACAGTTCCACAGACTTTTTCATGGGTTGGAATATCCATGAAGAATTCAAACTTGGAAGAAAAGATCAAATGACACGAGCCATGTGTCAGCTGCCTCCATGGCTGTTTTTGACACTCGAAATGAGTAACATTCATTGGGGTCACAGGAATGTCCCGGAGAGCCTTCCATGTACTGTGCTGGAAATGTCAAAGAGGGAAAGCAGTTTGCATTAGACGCCAATACCAGCACTAAGATTTTTGCACATGACATCAGACATGTAGTCTGGAACAGCCCTGGCATCTGTGTTGAGAGCTGGTTGGAACAACGAAAAAACTTGACCTTACTGAAGCAGGTACTGAAGTGGCAGTGACAGAGATAATAGGAAAAATTACTAGTAAATGTGTAACACAGTAGACAGAGTTACACAATCATATATCTTGGTTCATAGTTGAAGAAAAGTTCACATTATTCACTGTCACTTATATCATGCACCACAATAAATGTAACTACATGCATTTTCACTGTTCACATGTTTCTGTCAATATGCTATTGTATGTTGTCACAAGTTTTGCAACATTAATTATAGTAATAAACTGCTATCAACCTTACCTGTTGTAGCATTTTATATGCAAATGCAACGAGTAATGAATAACTTGAGAGTCATGAGTTGGCATGTCAGAATAGATGGGACACATTGGACATGAAAATGCTAAAACTACATTTTGTGTTACCATTAGTTCCTTTTGTATTCATAGTTAAGTCTCTGGATGTTGTCTTTGATGATTTTTTTTCTACTTTTGTATTATGTTGGTACTTTCAGAGGCCTGCTTGGTACTAAATTACATTGATATGTTTGATTTTGCTTTGATCCTATGATGCTTTTTGGTTTATGTTATAACCATTCCATATGAAAATATCTTATATGTATTATTCTTGCTTATTGGTGTAGACAAATGGAATATAACGTTAGAATCTTTGTTGTTATTAAAGTGCAGTGCCCCTGTTGGGCATGTTCTATGATAGGTGTGAGGATTGTATCAGCTCCATGCTCCATCTTAGCCGGATGGCTCCGATTTGTAACAAAGCCGTTACAAATCGGATGGCACCCAGGCTAGCTCCATCTCTGTGATGTGAAATGATTAGAAGAGCAAGTGTTTGGAGCTGAGGTCCTGGTTGAATATGTTACAGAGCTATATTTCCTGATGTAGGAAACCTGCATGCATGGTACCACATACCAGTAGTCAATGTTGCTTACCAGTTCATAAAATAAAGTGTTATTTTTCTGGTTACAAAGTCTGCATATTCTTGTTCATTTACCCTTTGTAGATGTTAATCTGCTAGGATATTAGTATTTAATGAGCCATTCACCTCCTTGGCTAAATGCAACAGCCCTGCCCACAGATTAAAAGTTCCCGCCCCCTGTGACCCTTGACCCACGGAAGGGGGTTGATGATAACAAGATGGCGACAAACCCAAACCAAGGAGGAAAGAAGCTGGTGCGTTCGAAGTCAGGGCTGCGGATGGTGGCGGCTAACAGCGCTTTCCGCTCGCCTTTCGAGCTGGAGGAACCGCCGTGGGTCCCGGATAGTGAGGTGAGTCGGGGTTTGTCGTTGCATAGTCAGGTAAAAGGCAGGGCTCCGGGGCGCGCATGTGTGAGCAGAGATCTGGAGGTGGGGCCGAGACGCCACTGAACTCCCGACGGGTCAAGATCTGTCTGTCTGGCAGGTTCGGTCTCTGCTTCTATCTAAACAAGGATGATTTCAACCACCTTAGCCTACATTGCGCAAGAAGCTTGATACACACCCTCGACACAAACGGAAATATACTGCTGCATCCTCTCTATATTTTTAAAAAATATATGACGACAGCTCAACTGGCTCTGCTAAGAAAATAGTTTCCCTGTTGTGACTTGTGTAAATTAGATATGGCAAGTGATTTAAAACCCGAAATTGAACAATTTGGAAACATTCCGGGTCATACAACAGATTGTCAGTAGTAACAATTAGCCAGCTTTTGTTGGTACAACAGAAAGACAGCTTTAATACAAGATACCAGGAGTCACCAAACAAACAGCCGAGATTACAAGATTCATAACTGTTAACCCCGAAAGCAAGATGTCATTTCTAGAGCTATTAGTATTTTCAAATTGTCAGAACAGCTGACAGTAGGATGGTCCTCTGCATCGGGTAACTTTATCAAAACAATGCTTGAAGATGTAGACTTTAAACTTCCTACTAGTATTAGGTATGAAAATTAATATTTCATAATATTTATAACATTGCACAAGATGACAACTGTGTAGCATCATTTTACCCTGGCAGTGTCACTATAATGTTTATCAATATATGGGTGGAGCAGACTCACAGGAAGGTTGTGTCCATAAAAAGACAGCAGCCAACAGCTGTAAGCTCTAGCCTGGGTATCTGGGGACTCATTCTATGGAGACTACTAGTATTTTAGAAGCAGGCTTAGAAAGGTTAAGGGAATTTATAAATCTTCATCCTTCATCTCCAAATCATTGTAAATTTGATTAACAGAATGAGAACACCTTACTGACCTTAAAAAATACTAATACAGCTTATATGTAAGATCATTCGTGTCAAAGTTCAGTTTGATTATTTATCGGTCCACACCGCCATCAAAATCAATAAGGGTAAACAGTTGGACTCTGACATGACGGAGGGGCTTCATGTCCTGCAGTGCACAGTGTCACATTTGATGAAGCAGACTAATCTACATGTATTTTGACCTAGGCAGAATTTCATTAAGTTAGACTGTAGATTGAATAGGGACTATGTGTACTTTATCCAACCTGTTATATTTAGATTGTAAACTTAAAATCAGGTTTGATCCCACAACATTTCAAATATATGATGCACAACAATCTAATTCAGTTGGAAATTACAGTTTAACCTGAACAATGATGTTAAAAAAAGAAAAATCATAACCTGACAAATGGCATGACATTTTTCAATTGGTATCACAGCTCAAAAGTTTAATGTGTTATTACAATAATGTACATTTGTATGTCTCAATTTTTCTATGCTCATAGAGTCATATGGTTTACATGCATTAGCTGATTAAAGTACTCTTCCTGTTATGCAGTGCTCCCAGTGTATGAGCTGCAAGGCCAAGTTTGATTTTGTCAAGAGAAAGGTATGGACTGTATATACATGTCAGTTCTCTGCTATGTGAAGTATTTCTGTTGCTAGTAACTGTTAGAAGCCATTGGCTGTAATCCAACTACCACACTTGTGCAATAACTGAAGAAACTGTTTTTGGTAAAGTTAACGATAATTTCATCAGGTAAAGTTAACGATAATTTCATCAGTGGTCTTACATATTCAACTATAATTAATATGTGCTTGTGTTATTATGTTATTAATGAAGTAAACATGGTACATGTACCTTACATTTATGATTCAGTTGGTTGTGTGTATTTCTTTGCAGCACCATTGCAGGCGCTGTGGAAAGTGTTACTGTGACAAGTGTTGTCAGCACAAGGTTGCGCTGCCTCGGCTGTGTTTTCTGGACCCCGTGCGGCTCTGCTATGACTGCGCTGTAATCACACAGAAGGAGAACGAGTTCTATGACAAGCAGCTGAAGGTGCTGCTACATGGTATGCTGTTTCTGGCATGGGGTGCTGTTTCTGTAATCTTGTATGTTGATATTTTGCTCTGTAATCCATCTGAGAATCAGATTTCATTTCAGAATAATTCAAATACATTTGTACCTATTTTATGTATGTACTCTTTCATAAGGCAATGCAAAACCCTAGCTAGTTTTTCTGTATTGACAGGTGCAGCCTTCCAGCTGTCCTGCCCAGATGACATGGAGAACCTATCGGAGCCGTGCCTTTGTAAACTGTCTGCAGATCACAGGTACAGGAAAATTAAAGAAACATTTAGTGTTTGCCACTGTTTGCAGAGGAAAAACTATATTGTACCATTGTCCTTGTATTTGGGACGATAAGCATCTTGAAAATGCTTAGGACTACTGGAATTGTCTTTTTTTCATTGTGCAAGATGCTATATAACAACATCAGCATATTTTCAGATTCCTGTTGTTTGAGAATGCTGGCCATGCTAAACACTCCCCAGTAGAGTTGGAACAAGTGGTGGCTATCCAGATCCTGACTGCTGGGGAGGACTCACAAGGTACTGTAAAGGGATGTAGGATGTTTATGTAGCACAGTTAGCATGTCTAGTTCTCGAGATGATACTCATCATCAAAATGTATGTAGAAGTCTGATTAATTAGTCCCTCGTGGGACTGTTGAAAAGAAAAGAACCTAATGAGCCCAATATTAACATAATCAGGATTTTACTCTAATCAGATTACAGATCATTAAGGTGAATGTGTCCCATGTAATGATATTGATGAGACTGAATATTCATTAAGTCTTTTTAGCAAAGTATAAAAACACCCCAATGAAATGCAAACAATAAGTGTTGTACATGTACTTGCTGCTTTGCTGCCTCATTTAAAAAATAAATGTGTTTGTCTTTGCTATGGCATACCAGTAGTCTACTTAATTAGTGTACTTTAGAGTACTTAATACTATGATTACTATTGGTAGCAATTAATGTTGTAATTGTATTACAAAGTGGGTATTTACTCTGTATCATTCGGTTGCCTAATCAATGTAGATGTGGAAACAGGAGAAGCATGATTATGTGAAAATTGATGCATGTTAATGGCTAGCCATGGCCTTCATAGTCCTAAAAATGAAATGAAAATGTATACTTAGTTTCTTACAGGTAGTTTACATGTACCATGTCTTTTTTTTCATATTCCCTAGTTTTGTGCATGAGATTGTAGCAGCTGGATTCACTCTCATATCTTTTGTTGCTGACATGCTTCTTCCCCAGCTTTCTTAGTTGCAGTCTTAACTCCTCTTGTCTTACTTTGACTTTCAGTTAGAGCTTTAACCATGTATTGTGTATGAAGTTAAAGTTTGATTTTGATTTCCCCAGGTATCTGCAGAAACATATTTTTTATGTATTCTTTGTTAAAATTTTGCTTCTCTGTTTGTACATTCTTGTATTCCATCATTGTTTTCATTGCCATGTTTGTTCAGTCTGTTAGAGTTGCAGATGCATGTGAACATTTCAGAAATCTGTATTGCAGTATGATCTGTGCCTTGGCTTAGGCTGTCCAGAGATTATGAAGATTTTCTTCCTACTGTTTTGTTTTCTTCCACATCCAAACTCTTAAAAGGTCTTGTTTCCTATTTTTTGCTTAATTTTTTGTAATTTTAAAAATTGTGATACCCAGTTTTATTAGACCTGCTACATTGCAAACCTATGTACCAACATGTCTCCATACTGGTACTCTAGAGTACATGTGTAGTGTCCTTGCTAATTGCAGTGTTGTTCCAGGTCCGAGCTCCCCATTGAGCTCCCCGTGTTCCCCCATTGCTCCATTTCCAGTAATAAGCTCACCTGACAACCTGAGTCCAACGGAAGGTACACAACTGGCAACTCACAGGCATATGTGTCAGGCATATGTGTTACGTAGTGTGCATGTGACCAGGCTGTGAGCTTTTGTTTTGAGTATAGTTGGCTGCTTATATCCATGTTAAGGGCAGCACATGGTAGTTTGCAGTATCTAAATAAAGGATGTATATGTTTCCTGATGGTTTTTGCCTTTGGAATGTCTTGTTGTGACACATTTTAGAGAATTCTCATCTTTTGATGACAGTCAAATCAAATCAGATCAAGATGACCAGAACTTCTGGTCCTTTAATCATGCATTTTACAGAGTGGAAACAAACTATGTCCTTCTGTCAGAGCTATTATATGCCTGTAGTTCTCTTCAGTTTCAAGATAGTGCCAAGGCCAGACTGTCAATAGTGTACATCATGTGCATGTGTGTATCATGTCAGTGTTTGTACTCATTATATTAGTCTTGTATTTTGTTGTGTGAACTGGTCCTCTAACCAACCATAGTACACTCTTGTTGCTCCATGTGTATAAGCACAACTGTGAGTTTTGCATTGAGTACTGAGATGAACAGACTGATGAAATGCCCTGTTGAGGTTGTTATGTGTTGGAACATGTCGCATCTGTGAAAGTGGCTAAATGTGAAGAGTTTGTTTACTGGTAGAGTGTACAGGTGGCTAGAGGGGCTACTCCCAGCATACCTTTATGATATTGATTCAAAAACTTAGATTTGTGATGTTTGTCAGGGAGTTCACCCCTTCAGGTGCTGAGGAAGCTGCTTCACTTGGACCATGGATGATTTCTTCTGAACTATGTGATTTTGATGTACTCTTACTCCTAGCTTACTAAATAAACTGTTGCACAGTTTGAATGGTATATTGATCCTGTTAATTTCTTGGATGATGAAGTCAGGTAAAGTTGATGATGTTCTTTATAGGGAACATTGTGGCCAATGGCCTGTCGATCAAGCACAAGGAACGTGAGAGTGGAGAGATCCGACATCTCCAGCTCATCATCTCAGCCACTACTGACAACCGCAGACAGTCTCTGGCCTTCGTGGGAGCCGTGCAAAAGGTGTGTAGGAAGAGACTGATCAATATCTATGATGTACAATGTAGTTTAAAACGTTATATAAAAATATTTTATTCTTTTTCCTTTGTAAAAGAGCCAGCGTTTAGAATATCCCACATGACAGTAACCTGGTCACTTTTAGACTTCTGAATCAATGTCTTTAGCATGAGTTCTATTGACAGGTTATGGTCTAGATACCTGAAGGTTGTGTACCTGAAGTTGTTTTTGTTGATATAACACTTTCTCTCCAGGGAGTCAAGTTTATGTATGAGGCGAAAGAGTCGCGGGGTCTGTGAAGTCACATGACTGATCATCTCCGCCTGATTGGACCAAGCCATCCGAACAGTTGTGGACTACATTACTGACACACCAACTGGGCAAACACAACTTAAAACAACATTACAGGTGTTACAGGGTCTAATCTTTTAAACTGTCTACACATTTAATGACAATTTAAAGGGTGGGCTTTTCCTTCCTATGACTGTGAACAGTGTGAACTCTTTACCTGATATATAACTTACATTTTAGCTTGTGTAGAATTCATTACATTTGTGATAGCCATGGTATGTCACTGTGGTACACATTGTTGAAATCATAAAATTCCTTTGGTTATTACAAGAAATGTCTATTCAAACCTATGACAATTTTTTTAAATAGGCCATGACACAATCGAAACGAGTTTAAGCCACTTTGAACATCCCAATCCCATAATAATCAGTGTTACAGCAAGGCATGAAATTGTCTCCTTTTATCATGGAGGCAGCTTCAGTATTGTTAGTTTTTAGATAGTATTGAAAGTTTTTCATCAGGAATACTTTGAAACAAAATTGTGGTAGTATTCCTGTAAATGTATTTAATTCCTGTTACCACGGGCTACAATATAAAGTGTTTGATAGTAATTGTAAAGTCTTGGTAATGTCACTCTTTATATGAAGTTAGCAATGTTGATTAGTAATATTTCAGTTTCTCTGTGATAGTGATGGAGGTACAGATCTTGGGCAAAAGTGTAATCATGATTACAAGCCTAATGCAACTTTGTGGCCACAAGTAGCCTAAACCAAGAATGATACACCTCTTTATGCACTAAGTAATATATTGGTATTATTATACTATATAAATGATAAAGGAAATGGTCCACGAACCACCTTGATAAAAGCTTAATGCATATTTTCAGTTGAGTTATTGTGGAAGTGGATCGGAGTGTCAGAATGGAAATAGACCACAGAGAACTGTAAACTGCTGATAAGCTTGTTTTTTTAGCCCAAGTGCAAATTTGATGTGGCCAAATACAGTCATACTAACCAAAGGCATCTAATGACTAGAAATGTCTTACCTCCTACTGGCTGAATTAATTGTACATACAATGTTGATAGATATGGATTGATGGAGAGAATGTTCAAGACAATTATGTCTTTTACATTTTGAGGACTGTTGTTTGAAAACATGGAACCTGGATTTTGCTATTTGGATTTACATGATCTCACCCTGTTCAAAATCTACAATATTTCATACTTGGCAGAGGACCGTCTATCTACTCATGAATTAAGATTTGAGTAGAGGTAGAGTTTAAATGTAAGATAAACTGGCTTCCAGTGTTTATCCAAAAATTTAAAAGAAAATAGCAGTGCAGGATAATGTCCCAAAAGGAATAAAAGGAAGAATCAACCCAAATATATTCTACATCTGTAATCTTTATGTTGAAGTGCTCCGTGTAAATGCTGAGGAGCTGTGGCGAAAGACTTGATTTTAGTGATGTGTACATTAAAGCTATTTTTGCAAAGAAAGTAATAAATTACAATCTATGAGTAGCAGAGTTTTGGGTTATAAAATCAGGGATGCAATACTAGTATTGAAAATACTATTAATTGGGAAAATGTGGAAAACAGTTTTTGGAATGTTGACTATCCCACAACAGATAATTAGCTAGTCATTAGTTATTGGATACAGTCATTACATTGCAAACATCAGAACTGTTCATAATCTATTGCCTTAGTACCCAAAACTTTTGGAAGTAAATCACAGAACTGAAGAATGTGAAAAAGTAGCATGAAACAGAGTTGACTTTTTTTCCTAATTTCTTAAAATATGTCAATTGTTACACATGTAGCTGGCTTCAGCATGATATAACAGATTTTCATGCAAATAGCTGTAACAGGTCATACCGGGGGTATGTTAATTGATTGTCTTTGGATCATCTTACTTTATGTAAGTTTATTCCCCAGTATTTTCAAGCAATGATCAATGATAGCCAGCAAACTTTGCACAGGCAGACTTCTGCACAAGATTGCTTTATACCTATTTTTGATTTTGTTATCAGTAATAATTGTGTTATCTTGATAGAGGTGTCAGTAAACAATTGCAGAATGATATGTAACACATTGTATAGCAAATTTTATATTATCACACTGGTACCTAATAACTACATTTTGTGTTGTGTAATTGTAATATGTGTCAAATGGTTCTCAATGTGTTGCCTGTAAATATAATGCTCCAAAGAAAATATGCTTCAACCATAACAAATTGCACCCTGCGTGGACCAATATGTCAAGCCATGAACCCAGAAAGGTTGTTGGTATACCTGTATAATGTACACTGTGTTTCATGAATCATTACAGGAAAGATGAAAGATAAATAAGTCTGCATTTGTATATGCAGAACCAGGAGTACACATAGAAGTGTAACTCCTTCTTTAATAATGAGATTTTGTTATGTACCCCTTAAACATTATTGGTTTGACACAACATGATGTCTGACATGGTATGACTTGCATTTGTCCTCTTGCCTCACCAAAAGAGCAAAGTGTATAGGCCTCAACTAAAAGTCTATTTTCTCACTCAAGGTACACATGGAAGCGTGGCTTTACATAGTTTGGAAGTCAGTTTTTGAAATGTAATATAAGATTGAATTTGAATAGTGTTTTTGAAGTTTTTAAACAATACATATAATTCTGGACAGAGAAAGTTGGTGAAACTTTGTACCTTGAGGTTAGATGCTGACTTGTAATTTTGCCCACTATTATTTTCAACTGTGTACTGCCCCATGATTGTATCTAAAGATGGTTGAATTAAAAAAAAAACCTTGTTGCTTCAGTTCATGGACCAGTTTCAATTTTGGCAGAGTAGTTAAAGTTTGATTTCAACATTGTGCAGTTACATGCACAAGCACATGCAGGCACGGGTACGCACAGACACGCATGCACACACAGTACCCCAGTGACACTGTCAGCCTAATGCAAATACTTGCAATTGGATGTTGTTCTAATGATGAGAAGTTTTACTTGTACAGAGCAGAATCAGACAGAAGTTTCTAGATTTACAAAATTTCAAACAAGGAAAGATCTGTTGGCCATGCTTTGTACTGATGTTATCTGTTTATTGCCCCTTGTGGAAAGCTTGCATGTTCATGATTCAATCTTTATTCACCTTGGCACTGAGGTGAGCAAATGACGTCTCAATGTTGATAATAACACATTTCAGAGCCAGGCAGCCATGAGTTCCATATTTGGCTACCTTGCCATACATGATGACATCGACAGTTGACTTAAATTACAATACCGGTATAATAAATTGTAAATATGTATGTTTCCCAGGCAGTAATGCTATCCTGCTACAAAGCAGTGAAGTAGATTTGCACTTTTATAAAGGTTAAGGTCAACAAAAGCTTGCTTTGTTGAAATAGTAAACTAACAACAACAACTTTTCAATTCTAAAAATTGAAATACATGTATCAACTAATAACTATGGGGCACCACAATTGCCCTTAAGCTTGTCAGCTACTATGATTACATGCCTGTATGATGCCGTATCCAAAACTCCTTGTTTTGCAATTCTAATGTAAAAGTACTTCACAGTGTTCTGGAGAAAATGGTTGCTTCATACAAACATCTGTAATTAACTAAATGTACTATAAGGGCATCTGTACTTAAACAGACACTCTCCATTTATGCCAGTTCAACCAAATGTACTTTGCACTTGCAGTTGCAGTAAGACTACTGTGATAGACTGTGTATCCCATCTACACCTGCATCTACAGTATGCCCTGTAATCTAACAACACAGAAGCCAGAATAAGCTCATATCTTAGGACAAGGACATTATATCTCCTTGATAGGACAAGTAAAAATCTTAAATATCTCAAATTTTCCGAATATATCTCAAAATATCTCAAAAATTTCAACAGTCCCAAAATCACTTCCTGTGCATCCTCCTGATGACCTTGAATGTGTCCTTGTACACTAAGTAGCTCAGACCTGACATGATGGTGGTTCCTGCTGTCAAGTACCTGCAGAAACATAGAAAACAAGAACAAACACATATATACTGTATACTGTGTACAATCTCTTCCTGCTTGAATCATTACAGCAAGATTGTATAGTATACAACTCTTGCTGTAATGATTCAAGCAGGAAGAGATGGTACACAGTATTACATGTACTTGTCACAGTACTGCTACAGCCAGTATGTAAGTTAGACAGATATGTAAGTTAGACAGGATAGTCTGGCAGGTTTGTCACCCATTCTCAACTGGCAGGACTTGAAGACACATTTAGTCACAACACTGTATGGAAATAAAACTCAATGTAATCCAAAACAAAGATGTTGGGAGAGTTCTAACCATAGAGCCTGCAGCAGGGGGTGTTCCACGTATCCCAGTACTGGAGCAGCCAGGGAGAAAGTCACCATGCCAGCTGTACTGCTGTGTTGACTTTACTGATGAAGGTTGGCTTCAGCTGGGCCGTGGCATGGGTGGCGTCAAAGTAACGGGAAAAAGTTACCTGGCAACACAAGAAACAAGATTCGTTTTGTACATTATGTCACAAAGAGATCTCTTCTTCTCTACTTTAGCATTTTTCTACAAACCAACACATTAGTAAAGGGACCATCAATACAAGGGTTATTGGGTTAATCAACTCCCAATAATAGAAAACTTGTTGCAATGTTGTGGTATATACATACAAAAATTATGCTAGACAAGTGCACCAATTTGTAACAATTAAGGGCATCAACAAATACCAGCTTACAGGAGGTGGCAGTGTCTGGTATCTGACATAGAACCCAGCCAGTATCAGGAGAACGTCACGGGCGATGATCAGCAACGTCAGTGGAACTGCAAGAAATAAGGACAACACAAGTGACATCTTCAACAATCTGTAGACATAAAACCAAAGAAGTAAAGTATGTACTTGTGAGTAGATACAAGAGATGAAGGGCACTTTGGAGTTCTGTATCAGTTATGTTAGACAAGCAAAGCATGTTATACCATTCAGATTTAAGAATGTCAAAAATTAAACAAAAAACAAACAAAAATTAAAGACTGATACTAGTGATAGTGCTTTGAAACAAATAGTATACATTGTACATTCCATGTTTTGTTTGTCTATTAGGCCACACTGACTTAATTTTATGGATGACATCCGCTTGTCGCCCTCAAAAAAAAAAAAAATACACGGCCACCGAGGCTCTGGCCTGGCTCTAGGCTTGGGTAGTCCATGGTAGTTAGTGACAATACGGAGTCGGGCACCCAGGCTATCAAGTTCGAAGCTTCACGACTCAAGAACTCAGTACATACGGAGAGTACCGATTCATAAATTTCGCAAAAAAGCCAGCATGTGCCGGCTTGTTGTATACGTTGCTAAGAATTGCCGCAAATGGCCGGAATTTTTTTTTTATTCGCCCGCGCGCACTAGTTTGGGGGTCTTCAGAGGATGTCATCCATAAAATTAAATCGGTGTGGCCTTAGTGTAGTACATGTATTAAACAAACTATTTGCATAGGGAACTGTCCTGTGTGAACTCACCAGGTATCAGTCCCACATATGTCAGGCTCAGGAACACCACACTGACCAGGAACTTGTCTGCAAGGGGATCGATGTAACTGCCAAATGCTGAACTCTGGTTCTTGAAGTTACGGGCAATGTACCCATCAAACTGGGGATAAAATAGGCACAATAAGTACATGATCTGTCTGCATCACTTCAAAATGTGTCTTCCCTGCTATAAATTTAAGTTACATCATAAGTTAGTAGCATAATTGTTCCAGATCTCACCAGGTCTGTGATTCCTGCAAGTCCGAACAGTGCCATGGCCCAGGTGAAGTTACTGTTGATGACCAGGTAACTGATGACAGGTGTGAGACCGATGCGCACCCCACATAACAGGTTTGGCACTGTGAAGATGTTCTCATGCTGGAAAGAGACATGGGCAGTGAGAGGGGAGAATCACTTTGTTGAAACATACCAGAGCATTACACTATTCCTATACACAGTATTCAGAGGTAGATTTTTCGATCAATTAAGAAAATTCATCTTCCTTACCAACTCTGCCACGCCTCCAGCAGCCTTGTCGCCCTTGGCACCATCATGATCTTGGCCTTGTGACCTCTCAGTGACCTCCTCTTGCCCTTCCTCCGCCAATCCTTCATCATCTTTTATCTTGGCTCGTGGTCCCTTAGAACTGTACCACTCACATCGAGGGACAAAACAACAAGCACCGTATATAGCTTTTAATCTGGCACCTGGGGAGAGCCTCCTGTTGAGACATCTGAAGTGCTGATTTGTAAAATTTGTAGATGAAAAGGAAAGTCTGTTAAAATTGAATGGCCTAGGACAAGTGAGAGTTACCGGGAAGCTGCACTGTAAACATCTCGTCTCTTTGGCTTTAGGGATTCTTAAGAAGCTGTGAAAGCTCACAGGTTGTTCTGAACCCAAAGTCTTAAAGTTCTGCAGAAGCTTAATCGCTGGGCCCCGCCCCCACACCATGGGGCATTGTAAAGGATGCCTGTCCGCAGAACCATGTGGGCCTTTGACATCTCGGAGCGCTTCACTCTTTACATCCTTTCAGAGTCAGAGGTTCAAAACTGCATGCTGTCCGCCCTAGAGAATTGTGTGCATGCCCTGCTCTTATGGTATCAAATGACATCATACTGGTAAACGGTAAACATCATAGTTTGTAGGTTGTTTTCAACTCAGCCCGAACCAAAATTATTCACCTCGGAGCTCCACATGTTGTCAGCCATCTTAGACGAGTCTATGTACCTTTAGCGGTGTTAAAAAAATAAATTATTTACTCTTATTAAAATCAATTGCCTCATTAAGCCAATAATGATTAATAAATACATAAAAAGAAATTACAACAGATTTTTGTGCTTGAAGCTATCATGATTGCTATGTAACATATTTGTATCTGATTGCCATAATGTTATCTTTTTCATACAGTCCCTGGTCTATAATGGTACATTCCAAAGCCATTACTTATCACGTGATCAAGCAGCTGTGGGGCGTGAACCCGGAAGTTGTTCTTTCTCAGGTGATCGATCATTCAAGCTGTACTGGTTAGTCACCGGCTAGCTACGCATCGGGGCTTTGTGTATTGGCCTTGGGATGGTAAAGTTTAACTTGTGGGAAGGGGGCAAAGGTTGTAGGATCTTGGAGGCGGGCGTAGATAGCTGGTGACGTTACCAGATTTAAACCTGTCTTGTATGGTTGTATCGGTGTCCTTGATTCAGTTTTGTGACGTTAACGGGTCATTTTCGAACTGTTGATTCCGTCTCCTGTCTTAATACTGATCGATTGGCTGTGTGGTCTTGCTCTATCGCTGCCACGTCGCTGGTTTACGCCCCGCCAGACAGAGAACACCTGTGACGTTTTACCTGCCCCGCTGCGGACCGGATGTCCTGCTTACGTCCATTCGCCAGGGAAACTGTTGACAACTGACGTGAGCCGGACGTCATTGGACAAGTGGAGTCCCGTTACGCGTAGCATAATTTACCGGTGAGAACAAGAAGTTGTTTAGGAGGAAGTGTGTACTACTTTCAGTTGTTCTTGCTGCGATCGCCTACGTTCGTTCTCAGACAGCAGACCAGAGTAGAGTAGTGCTGTAACAACAACCAAGGTTGATAATAACTTACTTACTAAGTAGTGGTTGAGTTACTAGGCACTGTCCGGCCGGCACTGTCACAGGCAAAAAGCAGAGGGACAGTTTAGCACCTCGTCATGGTAAGTGAGCATTTTATTTTAAGTCTTGACTTGTACATTCAGTGGAGCAGTGTAGGGGATCAGGAGGATGTACCTTGCAGTTACTGTAGGGATGTCATACAGCCATAACAAAAATACGCCGAGCCTTGGTATAGAAGGCTACAGTATATAAGACTATCAACAAAATACGCTTGACTGAAGAGTCGCTACAGCTAAAAATTATACATGTACATGTATGTCATATCTTTGACGTCGTTGCTCGGAGGATTATTACTACAATCAAGTATATAAATTTTGTTGGCATCAATTTGATTTTTATAACATTTTAACAGTCTTTTATGAAATTGTTATCATTCGAATTTTTGTTGATATTTGCCATCATATTCCTCAGTAATCTTGACTTGATTATTGAGGAATAATTTGAGACTTCAACAAGTACACAGTATGTTGTGGACAAAAGAACTTCTATTGAAGACAACGTAAATATAGAGTTATCATTGAAGTATAGAAAGTACACAAATGTAAGACATTCAGGATTCTGTAGTTATGTCTACTACTTAATCGTTTGCAGACTCAACAGATGCACAGTAATTGTAGACATGGCAGCAGAGCTACTGCAATTCATGAATCTGTAATGTCTGACGTGACTGTACACCATTGGTAGTTGTTTTGTCACACCTCTCCATGTAGCCAATCAGAAGCATTGTATTGGAGGGTGTGTGTTGGGTGTGTGAAGACTGTGAGACTCTGTCAAGATCATGAAAATATTTTACTTGTGTTTACTTAGACTACATTACAATTGCAATTTACAAGATCACCGGGTTAAGAATCATACTTTTCAAACTGGTATTGAAGAAGAAAACATCTTTGGAAATTTTAGGGTTATGCAATACCGATGTGGTTTGTGAAAAATTTTTTTCATAAGAATACTAGCATTATGCCTGGCACCTCTTTAGTCTCTTCTTTAAAAGATCATGTAACAGACAGGAACTGGTAGAGCAACTTTTTTTCTCCCTGGCACTGTCCTAGTATTTGTGGCATGTTAACCTCCGGGTGACCCTGTTAATCAATAGCTCTCCAGTGTATTTGTCCAGTCAGCCCTGGTGCAACCTTTACATTGAGAGGTAAAAACAAGTTAGACAGGAGGAATGTTTTATCAGATTTACTTCAAACATGGCTCTCGTTTAAGGTTAACTTTTGGGCAAAGTCCCTATAGGCTATACTCAACATTTTGTCGCAAATTTCCCTGCAAACAGATAATGTAATACACATTATGCTTGAAAAAAATGATCTATCGACATTCATTGCAAAAGCACTATCAGCTTTGATTTTTGTTAGGATGTGAAAAAATACTGAGTAGAAATATACTGCTGTACATGTATAACTATATAAATTTTAATGACCCCATGTTTCCTACAGGGTAACATGGACTACAACTTCTTGTTTGACCCCTCCATCCTGGCTGACCTGGACTACAGCAGCTGGAAGTCATCCTTCCGCCCAGGGGTCTCCCCCCACACCCCGGGGCATGGACTCAAAGTTAGGCCACTGTGTGCAACAGACTATGACAAAGGCAAGTAACGTCATCGATCAGTCATAGTACTCTTTTGTCAGTCACCTGCACTTTTTTATTGACAGACATTTTATGGAGTAGATTGTCAAAATTTACCTCTAGCCACCATAACTAGTTAATAAACAAATTGAGGCCCAAACCCATCCATGTCCAAAGTCAACACTTTAAAAACTGAAAGATAACAATTAGAATGTAAGCAAGAAATCTTTCTGTCAGAACACACACATGCAAACTAAACACTCAAGTAAAAGTAATGCATTTGTTCTGTTTATCAAGATAAAAGGTTGGAAGCTTGTGCCAAAACAAACTTCTTGAATATCATTACCGGTAATGCTGCTGACTACACTGTACTTCAGGGTCACTAGCCCATCTGGCATACATAATGTTTCATAAGTTACTAATTGTTTGCTTTGATCGCCCACAGGATTCTTAGGAGTCCTGGCACAACTGACAAAAGTAGGGACTGTCACCAGGGAACAGTTCATGGGTGAGGAACACTACAATTTTCTGTATCAGTCGTTATATTTTCATTTTGGTTGCCAATGAGGAAAGGTTGTTGACCTTTTACAATGCATCAAGATATAGTCACAAGGGTACAATGCCTAATATTTTCAATCCATTCTTTCTTTTTTTTTTGTCAGCAAGATTTAATGCCATGAAGGATGACAAGAGTTACTATGTTTGTGTGATTGAAGACTTGAACAAGAGGGAAGTCATCGGTGCAGCGACACTGGTCATTGAACAAAAGTTCATCCACAGCTGTGGAATGGTAAGTTTGGCTACAAGCCAAAGGAACAGAATTGCAGCAAATCCTAATTATTCCTCTAGCAGACATGTTGGGGGCTGATTGGATCATTTCTGTTTGCCATTAGTGGAATGTTGGATGGATATTCTGACCTGAGGGAATATCCCCCAATCTCTCCAGCCCTCCAGCAGAAGAATCACCATTGAAAACCCTTGACCTCAACATACCTTCTGCCAAGGACAAAAGTACAGGCACATAGTGTTGTATTCACAGACTGGAAGTTGGCCAGTAGTTGCTGCAAAAGTTCTTGGATACATAAGAGTGCATTAAATCATTATTTGCACAACATTTGTGCAAGGTCCTGGTTGCCTTTAGCCAGTTGCAAGTAAAGACAGGTATTGATGGTATTAGTTGAGTAGTTTTTTTATACATTTTTATACTTATACTACTATTATCCAAAACAGAATGCTGGCTTATTCCCTCCAATATTTCTGTGTTCCAGAGAGCCAGAGTAGAAGATGTTGTGGTGAATGATACATACAGAGGAAAACAGCTGGGGAAGATGTAAGTTTTGTCATCACTTTCTAAGTGACTGAGGCAACTTACCCCAAGATTATCTGCTTCAACATTGGGGCAATAAAATGTATCCTTTTAGAAATATCTGAGTGTAACGTTAATCATTGTGCCATTAATCTGTACCTAAAACCCATTTTTCAATTGGAGCACAGAGTTCTCCAACAGATTTTCAATAAAACCTTTTATCTGTGTTTTGTTCCAGCCTGACAGTGGTGTTGATAATGCTGAGTAAACATCTTGGTTGTTACAAGATCTCGTTGGAGTGCAGCGACCAGAAACTCCCCTTCTACCAGCAGGTTGGCTTCAAACAAGATGGCACAAACTACATGGTTCAGAGATGGGAGACATGATACAGGCTTTCTTAAACTGTTAAGCCCATGTTAAGGGCTCATAATATTTACAGAATTACTGGGATATACAATTTTACTATAAACTTAGAAATTTCTTTGCAGTTTGCAGACTGTTTGTTGAGGAAGGAAGGCTGTGTCATGAACTTATTACATCTGGCCCAAATTTTCAATGTTGATATCTTTATGACTGTCCTGGTCACTTTTGTATGGTAGGCTAAATAAGTGGACCTAAAACCATTATTGTATCAAATTGCTGTGCCTTCTATACCTAACCTTGTTATTGCTAACCTAAACTCATTATGACCATTGATCTATAGTGTTACGTTTATTTTTATGGGATGGTGCCAAAAGGCTACCTCAGCAGGGTACAAATGTTCTCAATATCATCAGTATCTTGGCTGTTCAGAAAGAGCTAGTACGTACAGTATATTGACAATTATAGTAGTTTCAAGTTTGTTTAGCTCAACATCCAAAGTGCCTTTATATGGGTAGGTTAAGCTGTTTGAGTAATCAAATTCAGCTGTCAACATAAATATATAATGTTGCATATGTTACACAATTGGTACATAATTATGGACTAGTTGGTGTCATCAAATATAGACATACTAAAGATACAAATATAAGATGGAAATTACTTCCTGGGGAGGATATTTCTATGTTATTCTGACATTCTTTTATGGATTAAAGTATAATACTGGTCAAACTGCCCTGTTTCCACATTTGCTTGTCTTACAAAAGAAATCTTGTGTACAACTGATGACTGTAAAACTCATGACTTGCCTATCAATATAATGGAAGCATCTGTAATGTTCATTGCTTGCTGGATAAATGTTCATACAAAGTCAATGTATCATAAACTGTCATCATGAAATCGAAGCTCTACAGAGTAGAGAATGCATAATGTGGTGCATTAATTTTGGAGATTCTTGATCTATATTTTTAGGGTATTTTGTTGATATACCAATCAACAGTCTATGCTTTGAAGTAATTGTTTATCATCATTTTGTAATAGACATGTGTTAGTATCTTATAGATCATTGTGCTCTAGGACATTAATCAAGATATATGTACTGCTTCTAAAATGTGGAAGTATTTTGTAGATATGCTATAGATTATGTACTTAAGATTTTCTTTGTATCAATATTGAATGATTAGTATCCCGGTATGTGCCATTGATATACAGAATGTATCTATCCAGATTTAACTTTGCAAATATGATATGTATTTGGTAACAAATTGGCACAAAGACAGATATTAATGCAGTCACAACTTTTTAAACTGCATGTGGTATTTTGATCTGGCTATACAAAATGTCCTAAAACATTATATGTCAAATTTCAGCATTTTCGTGCAAATATACACTGAGTAGTGACTCCTCATTAAAGTGGATTGCAATATCATTTCATGTGAAAGTATTGGAGATTACAAGAGATTGCAATAAACAAGACAGAGAAACATTGTTTTTTTTCATGGTGATTATTGTAAAGATACCATGTGCATAGTACTAGTAGTACAATGTTTAGATTTTCTTTGCACATTTTCAGCTGGGTTTAGATCAGTGAAGTTTACCTCAGTATAGTATGTGTACTACTCATATCACCATTATGCAAACAAAACTCTGCTTGCTTCTATGATGTGTGTACCTACATTTATACTTTATCCCGTTACATTAGTTTTCACGTTTCCAGCCCAAATGATACTGAAACTAGTTTACACTTGGCCTCATGTGTATAGCAAATTACTGTTAGGATATACATGTATCTCTGACCTAACCATTCCTCTTCCTACTGTCAACTGTACACTGTTACATGTATCTTATGCCTCCTTGGTCTTCAACATTATGGAGTATTTTCTGACTAAGGTCTCTTCCTTGCTGCAGTCCTGACAATTTTGGGGTTAATCTTTGTGTATCTCCGCAGCTTCCGGTACGGGATCTGGGGATGTGGGACATTAGTCATCCTTTTCATCACAACCCAGTCTGGTGGACAGTAGTCATTGAACCTGTTCAGTGGAACCTCCGAGGTTTTCACAGCCTTAGTGTCATCTGATGTAGGCTTGTGGTCTGGGAACAGACCTGTACAGAGAAAAGACGTATGTGTGTAACTGCAAATTAAATCAACTGGAATAGAAGCCGAAACATCAAGAAAGTCTGGCTAATGCCTAATATAGTCTACTCAATCATTATTATTTGGCTTAAATGTTACATTTCAAGACTTTGAAGTATGCAATAGTAAAAACACAATGGCATGTACACATGGCACTTAGTTTCCTAGTGCCATGTATGTACTGATTTATAAAAAAGACAATGTTTTATGTTGGCACAAAATTAAGGGATATTCATGACTACTTGCACACTAGAAAACAATCTGTACAGTATTAACAAGAGTTCCGAGATCTCATACCTCCATGAAATATGGGCTTGCTCTGTCCTCATTAATTATGCAAATAACTTCTACATTAACATAATATATGCATAGCGGTGCAAACCTTTAAGTAACTTACACATTCACAAATAAGGATTCACAGAATTTTCACATTAATTATGCAAATTAGGTCATCATTTGCATAATTGGTATCTGTTGATGTTCCGCCTGCCACAGATTAAATAGATTACATGTATAACAGAACTATTATATAAAACACTGTAATTATAGAATTTCCTCCTTAATTATGCAAATTAAGTCCTCATTTGCAAAATTTGCATTTAATTATGTACAACTCTCTCTCAGCTACCTACACACCAAAAATGATGAAAAGATGTTGTTCCTATTTGGAATTATTGGCTTTAGAAGGTTTTGCCAGAAACTAACCTGCAGTTTTAGAACAAGCTGCTAGGGGGACCAAACCCACACCACTTATTCCTGACAGGAAAAGCTATCTGTCACCAAAAAGTCAAGACCATAGCATGTTCAGGACAAAAGATACAAAAAATGGAAGTTCTGCTGCAGTACCAAGGTCATCCACCAGGAGGCCCACACTTGACCTTGGTCTTCCTAAGACAAATCAGCATACCAACTATCATCACAATCCATAAAGGCGTTATGAAGTTATGCTGACTACAAATGTGCGGAAACACAAACACACACACACACACACAGACAGACACACACACAGACATGCCAAAAACAATACCTCCATTTTTCATGGAGGTAAAAAGTTAAAACTCATCCATCCCACCTGCCTCTTTGGCCTCCTCTATAGCCAAGAACAGCTTCCTGTGTTGTGTGTTACAAACACCTGTGACCTGCTGGGGCATCACCTGGCCATCAGGCCGCATGAACTGGGACAGGACATGGACATCCTGCAACAATGTATGATACAATTATAGAGGAACTTTGTAGGGGCATCATCGCATGAATAATGACATATTAAAATGTCTTCAGTAGTAAAATCATATCCAGTTGCTTGAGTAACTGCTTTTTGGCATATCTTATCTGGATGTCTAACCTTCACCAACGTCTTCAGAAGAAGTAGTAGTATAAAATTAGCATCTCATAAAATTAATCTACTTACCTTCCATGTGAATGTGAGGTTATGAGAACAGATTGGACATGCCCCATGGGGGTTGTCTACCTCTTCAATCTTCCCATCTGGCTCTGTTAGTACTCCCTCTACCTGACAGTAGAAGAACTGCATGTAGGTTTGCTCACCACAGGTAAAAGAATGACATGACAATGGGGATCAATATGTAAGTTTTACGTGACCAAAATCTATCCTGAGCTTTTATTGCTCTTCTATATCAGCTATACCAGATGTGAATGGCGACAATGATGATGATGAAGATTACATGTAATATTTAAACATGTACAGACATACTGACACTATTAAAGGAAATGCTACTTACCACTGTTACATTTCCTTCTCTTGTCTCTTTAACTGGAACAAGGAGTTAACAAACACAGAGTTTAGTACCATAGAATTGGTTGGTAGAGATTCTCCAATTCTACCTCCATGAACAATCAAAGCTGAGTCTATGTACATACAGAGAACAGCACCTGGAGACGAATATGTCGGACGTTTCGGCCCATGGACACTTCGGCCTGGACGTTTCGGCCACATGTGCTGGACGTTTCGGCCACATGTGCTGGACGTTTCGGCCACATGTGCTGGACGTTTCGGCCACGTGCCGAATGTCCCAATACTGGACACTTCGGCCTCAAGCAAGCAAGGCGAAAGCTAATCTGTGTTGCACAAGCTCTTGGCCGGAGGCAACTTCGGGGCGGCCGGCCGCCAGGAGCGCGATAAGTCAGGCTAGGCGAAAGCAAACGTGGCAAAACGAATGTATTTTCTTGACAAATGCAATCATATCTCATTCTTATTTTCTTTTTCAGAATCAGTTTCCTACGGTGCTACGGTACCATCGGCGATAGAATAAAATCCGTTTCATCATACACAAGTTCGTGTTTCTAGTCATTAGTTTTCCAAATGATTCTTACATTTCTATTGGAAATAATATGAGCGTGTAAGGTACGCAGAGACGTCGTCGGACAAAAGGGCGCGGTCCCTTTTGACTTGAAATCTGATTGTCAATGTACTCCGAGAGACGATGAGTATACGGACATACTTATTTTCGTACAAGCAAAGAGCTCGAGGTTAAATATGTATTTAACCTCCTTGGTACAAGATAGCAACTTAGTATTTCAAATATAAGTTAACTGCGGTGGGTTTTATTGCAGATTTTCCGAATAATCGGTATGTGTTCATACATCATATCATATAGTACACCGTACATTTATTTGATAACTTAGTATTGTCAATAAATAACGTGGCCGAAGTGTCCCCGGCATGTGGCCGAAGTGTCCCCGGCATGTGGCCGAAACGTCCACCGCATGTGGCCGAAGTGTCCTAAAATGTCCATGGCCGAAGCGTCCATGGGCCGAAATGTCCTGCTTCCTTCTTCTACATCTCCTTGCCTCACACAAAGTATCTCAGTGAGATACTTTGTGTCCAGTGTGCTATGGGTTTGGCATCCAGGCTACAGCACTAGCAAGGGAGGGACTCGGCATCATGGGTCATGTGATCTACGGCAGACTCCAAATTTGGAGAGTGTGAAAAAAACAAGATAGCTTATACAATAATTATTTATTTCCAAAATTGAGGCCATCAACAGTATAACATGAAATAAAGAATGGAAGGAACAAACATGGTAATTGTTTGGTCCTTTTTCTCCACAGAGAACAGACTGGACCTGATTAAACCTGAATCCAAGGGTCTGAATGACATGCTAAACAAGGCTAATGGACTCTTCAAGAATGGTGAGAGCTGAAAGACATTTACCTTTACCACACTAATGGGCACAAGTTTGTACCATCAGAGCACTTATGACTAAGGCCCGATTCACACGATGAAAAATAAAACTGTCGGGCGTCGTTCGACGCCCGCGCGCGCCAAGTCGCCTACGACACTTTCCCGTTTACACACAGGGACCGCAGCTCCCGCTTCGCGCCGCAGCTGTGGCGGTCTGCGTCGCGCTGTGTCACATGTGGTGAACTCTGGTTCCAACATGGCGGGAACTGAAGCGCTGTTCTTGTTTTTCATTCGACAAATGATGCTTCTCTTCTTCACTCGCGCGTATTTGCAGCGCCGTGCATGGCACAGAAGACGGCTTGGACGTCGTAGGGATCGTAACCAGGATATCCGACGGGTAGCTTTCCTTGCAGCCATTGCAATCGTCGAAGCTCAGGGCCATGTCGACCGATCAGTTTGGGAACGAGTTGATACAAGGAGCTCACACTGGACCGACAACTGTGTGTTTGGTGGATTTAATGACCGGGACTTTTACACACGGTTCCGCATGACGAAGGCGACGTTCCTACAAATCTGTAACGACCTTGAGCCGTACCTGACCTTCTGTGATGCGGAAATGGGCTGCGCGAGCTGCGCGCGACGCAGGTCTGTTTACATGATGTTTTTCCTCGCCGCAGACATCCCGCTGTGTGCCGCGACGCACTTGTGGCACCTCCTGAAGGTGCCACAGAAAAAACGACACAAGGCGCCGCGCGGCGGTGGCGGGCCTGTTTATACGATTGAAAAATGTGTCATACAGCTTGCGCGCGCGCGCGTCGAACGACGCCCGACACATAAAAACGACGCACGTGTGAATCGGGCCTAAGTTACTAAGGGAAATTGTCGCATTGAATAATATGTAACAATAGAGTCATGATTGTCTATTTGCTTTTGAGTACATGCAGTCAAACTTAGATCTAATGTTAATTCCATGGATACAGAATTTGTAACTATTTTCTGATTGACTTAGGTTTAACATTTGCTATCAAATAATCAGGCATTGTTTTCAAACCTAATTCAATTTACCATGTAACTCTTTGTATCCTCATCAGTTAAGATGACCAGAGAGGCAGCCTTGGACTCCCAGTTCCTGGTGCTGGCATCAACCTTGGGCAGTCAGAAGGCCAACCAACTCCACACAGACTTTGTAACATTCGAGCCACACGTGTTTGCAGATAAACTGGTTTGTATCCTGTCGTCTCTGCAATCTCCATTTCAGTTTATGTCAAGAGAGAACATACCGGTATATTTCTAAAACTGCAGTGTTGTACTCAATTTCAACCAGCAAGGTAGTGGTGCCTGACCTTTTTGTGGTCAATGTTTCAGTTAAGCTTCATGACGGGCAGACGAGCAATCCCAGAGGACCCAGAAGAAGATGAGGATGAAGAGGAGGAGAGGAGGAGTGTGGTCAGGGTACCAACTGCGGGCTGGGAGAAACTGGGAGAGGAAGCCAGGAGACACTTCAACAGAGCACCGGCATTCCACTTTCTGTACGTCTGCCCTTCAAATCTTCTTCCTTTGAAGTCCGTGGGTTCCAAAGATATTTTCAAACCAAATTTGGCGAAAATGTCTTCCAGAATATTGAAACACTACAGTAGCTGAGAGTGGTGAAATGGTGTTTAAGTGCTCGAACTGTACTTGTTGTCCACAGGTATGGATCCTTTAACCGTGAGGCCAAGGCCCGTGAATCCAGGAAGCTGAATAGAAAGGATGCAAATAAATCCGTTGGTCCCAAAATTGTTCCCAAACAGGTAAGCTATCTTTGCTGTGTATCAAATTTCACTAAGGTGATGTACCATTACAGCATGGATGGCTTTGAAACAACTGATATCACCATTAGCTACATGGACATTTAATGGTGTGTAAAATCCTTGATACACTGATATCATACTGTACCACACATGTATCATCTAGAAGTGTTCTTGCCTTTTATGTATTTGCACAGGTGACAAGTTCTGATGAGAACACAAAGGAGCAGACTACAGCAGAGGTGGAGTTTATTCACAAGGCACTGAGGACTCTAACCATAGATGAGAGTGAGTTGTCATGGAACTTTTTTTTCCAAAGACTGTTCAAAAACAAAGAAATTAATTAACTGCCATACATTATAATGGTTGTACCATCACATGTTGAGTAATTAAGTTCACTCATTCATTTTTCAAGCACTTTATCTTGTTGGACACATAGAACAATAGTTCTCAATACTTGTATGCTGTTTAGAATTTATCTTACTATTCAGACCAGCCATGAAAAACTAGTTATCAGTACATTCTTTGTTTTCATTTATTTGGTCCTTTTTATGCCTGTTTAGTAATGGGAAGCAATGTTTGATACTTGTAAGAAGTAAGAAGGAAATTTTCTTTCCTTTCAGGTGGTAATGTGGATCCTATGGACTACTTCGAGTTTGTGATGGATCCAGATTCATTTGGCCGAACTGTGGAGAACATTTTCCACCTGTCCTTCCTTGTCAGGGTGCGTGAGCAAGCCAACTGTTCATTTTACTGTGTGTCCCCATATACCCCCTTCAGTCATACATTTAGTTTCCGGACCCCCTACAATACTCGCATCTGCACATAGATAATAAGAGATACACAATGTAAGTACATTGAAGTGTTTGTTGTCACCCCAAAATTCTCCTTTTTTTACAGGATGGTCATGTCCGAATATATCTCAATGATGATCAGCTGCCAATGATAGGTAAGAAAATCCATGTAGGATTTTATTTAATACTTTGGACATTTCATGACCAAAGCATGTTGCCATTTTCTTTGAACTACACTGGAAGCTAACTTTGTGCTGCAGCCTCCTCTATCAGTTTGTGGGGGAAATGCAGTCACTGATAATCCAATTTCAATAGCTCATTTGTAAATTATAACCATGTAATGTTGTATGGATCTGACTTGTTACCTTCTTAATGTCCTATCCCCAAAATTTCTTTTAAGGTCATAAAATATCACATGATTTAGACATTCTTCAATGAGGTTTACCTATGTGAATACATGTAGTTTCATCATTTCTTTGTTAAGTTTGAACTATGTTGTACATTGTGCAGAACCTGCCGAGCCATACGCAGAAGCAGAGGCAGATGAGAGGGTGGATAAACAGCAGGTGGTTGTGTCACTCACCATAAATGACTGGAAGGTATGTCACTATGTTAAAGGCTTAAGAGAAATTGCTCTGGACTACTTGGTTTTGTTTGTTCGAGCCTTTGTTTATTCATGAAAGACTCAAATTGTCCTGCTGGTTGCTTTTCATTGAGGTGATGAGGTGAGGGAAGAGGTTATAGGATCAGACAAAATACAGCAAGATACAGGTTACGTGATTGAAGTCCTACCATGTCCATAAAATAAGCACAATATCGTAATGTTGCAGCGGATCAAAAAGGAGTTCCAGATCAGTTCCCGAGCCTTCCCGAGGAGAGTGGATGTGGAGGGTCTGGATGGACCCAGTGGTGGGCAGAACGGCCACACCAGCTCTGATGAAGAAGATAGCCCGGTAAGTCTTCTTTTTACAACTTGAAAATTGTTATGGGGCGGCTACATTTGTCTAGGTAATACATGTACCTGAATCCACTGTAAAATCTGATGTTTTACAGTCCAAGACTCCTGAAAAATGAAGGCGTGTGTTTTGTAATAGAAACACTGTGAAAGGTTCTAGCCATGTTGGCAATATAATTAGGTGGGGTAAATTTGGGAAAGCCTATCCTTACCTCTTTACCAAGAAATTGTGTCCTTTTGCTGACGTCCCTTTTTTTTGTTCTTTGCAGCCACCCAAGAGAGGAAAATGATGTTCAATCATATAAAAAAACACAAGGATCTCTGTGCCTTGATGAAGCAGCATTTACGACTGAGATAACTTATTTTCTTCGATGGATTAGCCTTTTAAAACTGTATGTACAAAAGATATATCTATTTGGCTTATGACTAAAGGATCTTCTTTACTAGTACTTCATTACATTCTAGATAAACACGGAGAAAGTAGGTTGCCATTTTTTAAGTGTAAACCAAAGCCACTTTTTGTAGTACACATACATTTGTACAGTATATACACGTGTCACACAGACTTGTGAGAAGAGTGTAAAGTAACAATGCGCTGCATGTGTTGGGCAGGGTAGATGAAAACTTCTGTGTTTAAACTCTGAAAATGGTCATAATTTGTAAAATGTCACTTAAACTGCATATATTTGTATCCCAGAGGGACATATTTTTGATATACAGTATTTTACAATGGGAAGCTCTAAAGATAGGATTACTGTGTGTGACAGAAATTTGTATTGGAAAGTGTAAAAGTCTTTTTGCAGAGACTTTGTGGACTAAAAGAAAAGGTATCACAAACCATGCATTTGCCAGTAAGCAAGTCAATAATTGTCATTCCTGTCTATAAGAGTTAGTGACACTGTGTGAAGATTATCTTGTCAGTGTCGTCAGCTAGCTGTTCCCTTTTCACCTGTCAGTGGCAAGTTTACTGTTGAGCATACTTTTCACTTAACAGCAAAGTACAATGTATCTTGATAAATTATGACAGCAAAAGTCTATTGTAATGTGTGGAGAGAAGTAAGAAAAGTACATGTATGTACATGCTGTGCACATGCAGAAAAGTGCAATATGGGACAAGGATGGTAGAAATCTATCACTTCAGCAGATACATGTTGTAGACCTTTCTACATTCACTGTGATTTGAGTGGTGGCAACAACCAGAGGGCCAAAGATGTTTTTTTGGACAAGTTAAAATCACATGGTTGACATTAGTTTGCTCCTACTTTTTCTAGATCAATATCTACATACTAGTATAAGAAAAGGTTCAGGAAAACAGTTGTTTTGGAAAAACTTGAAGAAACATTCCAAGGCTCCACTACATGCATCAAAGTGGTGACATAACTCATTGATAGATTTAGTCTTATTTCTCTCATAACCTAAATGTTATTATATCTGTTCTTGTTGAACTAAACATGTACATCTGTTTATGATAGTTTGGCCCCCAAATTCTAGAGACCATATGGAAATTTTGGATCGACCAGTTATAAGTTAACACTTTTTTGTTCAGATTTGTTGTAATAGCTGTAGTATTGTATTGTACTATGAGTAGTACCTTCCTCTTATGGCGAAGAGTAAATGTGACTGTAGTTTCATCTTGTCAAGTCAGAAACACATTTTACTATTGTTATTTGTATCTCAAGTTTGTAACTAAAACTCTGTTGCAATAAAGTTTTAATTAAGCATCAGTTGAGACTTTCACTTTATTCTCATTACCTTCACCTAAGGTTACCTAAGGTTATGTTTTCAGAGGCGTTCGCGCGCGCGCGTGTGTGTGTGACTAAACACAATAATCTGAGAAGGCTTTAGTAGGTGGGTAGGTCTTGATGAGACCTGGAAATTGTTAGATTTTGGGCCCCTAGCGGCTTCTTATGGTACTGCAGCTGATATTTCTGATGTCTCATGACATAGACATGCTAGGGTCACGAGGTTTGGTTCATAGGTAGCTCTTAAGCTGAGAAAGAAGTGATGTAAGTTTGGGCCCCCTAGCGGTTTGCTCTAGAACTGCAGAGGCGTTTGTTTAATGATATTCAAAAGAGGGTATACGTCGGATGTACTGTCGGAAGGGAACAAAATTTCTTGTTTTTTTTCCAAAATCAGGATAAAATTAATGCGCGCGTTGATGTCATCCATAAAAAAATTACTTGCTGCGGCCTTTTTACAGCAGCATCGAAAGGCGACGACCGCTTACGCCGCTTGCAGACGACACTGTGGTAGTGGTAAAGTTATATAGTACCGGGCATGCGCACTTCATTTTGAGTTCCAGCGCGAAAACTTCCGTGGGTGGTCCAGCTATCCAGCAGTCTGCTCTGTTTACAAATAATCGTACATGTGTCTTTTCGTTAATTAACTTTAGAAGGAATCCAGTCGTAGATTCCCTTCAAACTAGGGTCGATCATCAGGACGTGCACTTGGACGTCAACAGTCGAAGGACCCGAAAGCCAGACAAACGAAAATTTCGAAGTTTGTTCTTTTGCTTCCGCGTTCTCGTCTGCACGCGTTTGTGCTGTTGTTGTTGCCGATCCGCGCGTCTGCCATCAAAACAATGCTGGGAACTGGATGGTCACGGTCAGGTGAGCGGGCAGACACAGATAACGGGGCGGAGAACGGCGATCCTGCGGCTAGTGAGGGAGCGGGGGATTCCGAGGAGGACCAGGAGGGCCTGGCGTCCCCTCCCGCCAGTGGGGCGGACTGGGCGGACCTTGAGGAAAGGAGGCGGCAGCTCAGGCACAAATATAGGACCCTCATCAACGAAATGCAGGGTACTGGTATTTTTGTTCTAGCCTCCATCGCTGTCGCAGACTTGTGGGTCGGCGACGTTAATTTTTTCGGGGAGCGACGCGAGTTACGCCACGGAGGGACGGTTTGCCTCTCCCCGGCAAACTCCCTCCCCGTACCTCCTGCATAAACGCTGCCTTCGAATTCCCACAAGTCTGCGAAGGAGGCAATTTTTGTTCAATACTAGTAGTTTAAAACACAAAAGATGAAAACCCAGTTTGTATAATTTGTTATGATAAGAAGGTGAAGTGACAAATTATTGTGCCTTTGAACACTGAGGTGTTGTTCGGGCATGTCTTTCATCTTGACAGTGATTGATTAGCAAGATAATGAATAGCAGATACAAGAAAATATATTTAGAGCGGCGGCACAGCCTTTCTAAAAAATTATGTTTTAGGTGTGTCTGTGTGTGTGTGTGTTTCCGCACATTTGTCGTCAGCATAACTTCATAACGCCTTTATGGATTGTGATGATATTTGGTATGCTGGTAAGTCTTTAGAAAGACCAAGGTCAAAGTCAAATATGGGCCTCCTGGTGGATGACCTTGGTACTTCAGCAGAACCTCTTTTGTCCTGAACATGCTATGGTCTTGACTTTTTGGTGACAGATAGCTTTTCCTGTCAGGAATAAGTGGCGTGGGTTTGGTCCCCCTAGCAGCTTGTTCTGGTGTAAGAAACAGGAGGAGGACTTTCTGGCAAAATCTTTAAAAGCCAATAAGTCCAGATGGGAACAACGTATTTTCATCATTTTTGATGTGTAGGTAGCTCAGAGAGAGTTGTACTTAATTAAATGCAAATTATGCAAATTAGGACTTAATTTGCATAAATAAGGAGGAAATTCTATAATTACAGTGTTTTATATAATAGTATTTTTATACATGTAATCTATTTAATCTGTGGCAGGTGGAACATCAACAGATACCAATTATGCGAATGATGGCCTAATTTGCATAATCAATGTGAAAATTCTGTGACTTCTTTTTTTTTTGTCTCATTGATGATAGAAATGTCATCCTCTCTGCAAATAGGATGAAGGATTCTGCAGCTATAATAGGTTTGGTAACCAGACTAAGCTGCTCAGCTTAGCAGAGCCAACAAATACTAACCATGTTATAATATAGCCAAGGAGGTTTGATTTTAAACCTCCTTTATATAGCCAAGTGTTTTTTTTTTCCTTTCCCTCCACAGAGAACAGACTGGACCTGATTAAACCTGGATCCAAGGGTCTGAATGACAGGCTAATCAAGGGCAATGAACTCTTCCAGAATGGTGATGGTGAGAGAGCTGAAATACATTTACCTTTACCACACTAAGACTAGTAAAAGATTTAAGTTTTCACCATCAGCGCACTAGTAGTAGCGCACTAGTATTTGACTATTTAAAGGACATTGGATATTATGTAACAATAGAGTCTATTTGTATTCAAATACATATGGTCAAAACTCAAAGTGCAAAATTTGAAAAAATTGCTATCAAATGATCATGTATAGTTTTGAAACTTAATTCAATCTACGTAGCAAATCATGTCATATTTACTATGTGAGTCATTGTGACTCTATATCCTCATCAGTTAAGCCCGGGACCAGGGAGGCAGTCTTGGACTACCAGTTCCTGGTGCTGGCATCAACCTTGGGCAGTCAGAAGGCACACCAACTCCACACAGACCTCGTAACATTCGAGCTACATGTGTTTGCAGATAAACTGGTTTGTATCCTGTTGCCTCTGCAATCTACATGTTATTTTATGTGTAAAGAGAACATGTATTTCTATAATTTCAGTTTGTTGCACTGATTTACTCAACTGTAACCTGGAAGGTAATGATGCCTTATTACCTTCGCCAAGAAGGTTATGTTTTCAGTAGCGTTTGTCCGTCTGTCTGTCTGTTTGTCTGTCTGTGAACAGCATAACTCAAGAAGCTTAGTATGCATTGTCATGAAACTTGGTAGGTGGGTATGTCTTGATAAGACCTAGAAATGATTAGATTTTGGGCCCCCTGGCGGCTTTTGTTGGTACTGCAGCAGAACTTCCGGTTTTGATATCTCGCAATCTGGACATGTCAGGGTCACGAATTTTGGTTGGTAGATAGCTCTTGGGGTAGGGAAGAAGTGACATAAGTTTGGCTCCCCTTGTGCCTTGTTCTGGAACTGCAGGAGCATTTGTTGAAAAATTTTCGAAGGATGATAACTCAAGAACCGGTGGACGGATTGTCATGATTTTTGGTATGTAGGTAGCTGAAGTGAGGCTTGACACAATCAAATGATAATTATGCAAATCAGGAGCTAATTTGCATAATTAATGAGGAAATTTGGCGAAGGTATGAGATCGTGGAACTCTTGTCTTTTTCTGGTCCTACTGTTCAATTTTTCAGGTGGAATTCATGACGGACAGACAAGCGAACCCAGAGGACCCAGATGAAGAGGAGAGGAGGAGTGTGGTCAGGGTACCGGCTGCGGGCTGGGAGAAACTGGGAGAGGAAGCCAGGAGACACTTCAACAGAGCACCGGCATTCCACTTTCTGTACGTTTCTATTCAAATCTTCTTCAAATCTTCTTCCTTGGATTATGTTTCAATATTCGATATGGATTCCAAGCAATTCCTTGGATTCCCAGGACATTTTCATGCCAAATTTGAGGAAAACGTCTTCCAGAATATTGGAACACTACAGTATTCTTGTGAAGCTGAGTGGGGTGGAATAGTGTTAAATACTATTATATTTTAGTACATGTATTAGACTCATAAATGATTTTGAACTGTACTTGTTGCCCACAGGTATGGATCCTTTAACCGTGAGGCCAAGGCCCGTGAATCCAGGAAGCTGAATAGAAAGGATGCAAATGAATCCATTGGACCCAAAATTGTTCCCAAACTGGTGAGCTCTTACTGTAAGGTGATGTACCATTAATTATAGCATGGATGGTTTTGAAGCAACTCAATCACCATTGACATTTCTTCTTGTGTAAAATCATTGATACACTGATATCATTCATTTCTGTACCACACATGTATCATCTAGAGGTGTTTTTGCCCATCCAACAAAGAGCTATGTCTAGCTTAAATGTATTTGCACAGGTGACGAGTTCTGATGAGGACGCAAAGAGTGAGAGTGACACTTTGGCAGACAGGGACTTTATGTACAAGGCACTGAGGATTCTAACCATAGATGAGAGTGAGTTTAAAAAATTGATAACTGCCATAACTTGTAATGATTGTACCATGTGCACTTGATGAGCAATTAAGTTCACTCATTCATTTTTCAAGCACTTGTTGGACATGTAGAACAATGGTTCTCAATACTTGAATGCTGTTTAGAATCTACTAGCATCTTACAATTCAGACTCGCCACAAACAACTAGCTTTCAGTACTGTACATTCTTTGTTTTTATTTGGTCCCTTTCATGCCTAATTTAGTATAGAGAAGCCTTATAGCAATGTTGGATACTTGTAAGTACATGTAGTAAGAAAGAAATTCTCCTTCCTTTCAGGTGATGATGTGGATCCCATAGACTACTTTGAGTTTGTGATGGATCCAGATTCGTTTGCCCGAACTGTGGAGAACATTTTCCACCTGTCCTACCTTATCAGGGTAAGCAAGCCAACTGATTTTTTTACTGTGTGTCCCCAATACTCCCCATATACAAATGTACATCCTTCAGCTGCACTGTTTAGTTTCCAGACCCCCTTCAAATACATGTACCGGTAGTGCAATACTCGCACCTGCACATAGATAATGAGATATAAACATTTGAAGTGTTTGTTGTTACCCCCAAATTCTCCTTTTTTACAGGATGGTAATGCCCGAATATATCTCAATGATGATCAGCTGCCAGTGATAGGTAAGAAAATCCGCGTTGGATTTGACCTAAAGACTTTGCACATTTTCATGAGCAAAGCATATTGCCATTTTCTTTTTGAACTGCACTGGAAGCTACTAGTAACTTAGTGCTGCAGCCTCCTATATCAGTTTGTGGGGGAAATGCAGCCACGCGATTATCCAACTTCAATAGCTCCTTAGTAACCAACCTTGTAATATTGTATAGATACGACATGTTAACTTCTCAATTTTCTATCCCCAAAATTCATTTTAAGGTCATAAAATATCACGATTGAGACATTCTTCAAGGAGGTTTACCTATGTGAATACATGTAGTTTCATCATTTCTGTGTTAAGTTTGAACTATGTTGTACATTGTGCAGAACCTGCCGAGCCATACACAGAAGCAGAGGCACACGAGAGGGTGGATAAACAGCAGGTGTTCATATCACTTACCATAAATGACTGGAAGGTACGTCACTCTGGAGGTCCTACTACTATGCTAAAGGCTTAAAGAGAAGATGCTCAAGATTTTTCAAAACATTGGACTACTCGGGCTGTTTAAGTCTTTCTTTATTCACAAAATACTCAAATTGGCCTACTGGTTACTTTTCATTGAGGACATGAGGGAAGTGGTCAGGATCAGACAAAAAGCAACAAGATACAGGTTAACCATAAACATAACCATAAACAGGTTAACCATAAACATAAAGTCATGCAAAGTCTATATACATATATATGGTTGAAGGCAGGAAGGGATGTAGTGATATACACCACATAAAGTTGATGATAAACACTGCTACTTTTGCCAGGGATTAACTTCACATGGTATGGTAATGTTGCAGCGGATCAAAAAGGAGTTCCAGATCAGTTCCCGAGCCTTCCCGAGGAGAGTGGATGTGGAGGGTCTGGATGGACCCAGTGGTGGACAGAGCGGCCACACCAGCTCTGATGAAGAAGATATCCCGGTAAGTCTTCTTTTTATAATTTAAATTGCAGTGGGCCTGTAAATTGAACAGGTGTATTGTAAAGCAAATCTGAATATGAATTGCAATGACTTTATTGGAACAGTTTCTCAGAATCTATCCTGTCATTAAAGGACAAATCCAATACTTTCAGTTTTGGGGCCTTTCCACCCAAAATCCTATTTGTAAATGGTGATTTATTGGTTTTTGCCAACCCCGCACATATTTGCGGTTATAACTGACCCGCTCGATGTTCCCCAGCTAGAGCCCGATTGTCCGCTAGGCGGCGCAGCGACTGTAGATTTGACGTCACCGTTTCCATTCTGCTACTAGCGAAAACAATCATGGCGGGCGCATCTAGACTGCATCGGCTGTGAAACCCTTCCGTTTTGAGCCACATACAGACAGTAGTGGTGACTCTGACCCCGATCCAGGCGATGAGAACGTTTGGGATGGAGGTGACGTGGAGACAGAGCGTTGGAGGTTGGGGAACCGGGACTGGTGCCGCTGTGGAAACTGCCTGGAATTGCCCTCTGTACGGGAGTGTTTGTTGCCACGACCTGCCAGACACTGTTCAAAAAGAACGTCGGTCCAGACCACCCATGCATTAGAAACCACCCTGACTTCGATGTGATTCTCCACCCGGCAAACCTCCGAACTTTGCTGATTTTTCGTTGGGATCTGATCCAGCAGGGCGTGCAGGAGCCGGTCTCTAACAGGTCGGTACCGCGGTTTGTTTACGTTGCAATTCACTCAACCCTTTGACAAATTTATTTACATCGATCGCCCAACCTCCAACGCTCTGTCTCCACGTCACCTCCTTCCCAAACGTTCTCATCGCCTGGATCGGGGTCAGAGTCACCACTACTGTCTGTCTGTGGCTCAAAACGGAAGGGTTTCACAGCCGATGCAGTCTAGATGCGCCCGCCATGATTGTTTTCGCTAGTAGCAGAATGGAAACGGTGACGTCAAATCTACAGTTGCTGCGCCGCCTAGCGGACAATCGGGCTCTAGCCGGGGAACATCGAGCGGGTCAGATATAACCGCAAATATGTGCGGGGTTGGCAGAAACCAATAAATCACTATTTACAAATAGGATTTTGGGTGGAAAGGCCCCAAAACTGAAAGTATTGGATTTGTCCTTTAAGTTCTCTACTGGTATCAGATGGAATTTTGATGAATAGTTTGAGTACAGATACATTATGACAAGGCGTCGTATCTCACAAAGGCAGATCACATTTGCCAAAACGTCTATTGTTGTCCCTGATACACCTGTTGGCCTCTGGCACAAGTCCCTTTTATATTTTCTATGCTTCAGAGCTCTGAGAAAATGTTGATAGCTGGGCTTAGAAGGGCAGACAACTCAGTGTGATAATAATAGTGTGGTCTGACTGACAGGACCTGATGAATCTAAACCATATTTAATAACCATAATTACTTGGTGGCACGCACTCGTGCACTGTGTAAGGAGAGTGCCATCTTTGTAGGTAGCATTACAACTACATGTACCCCTGCTTTCACTGCAGTAGAGAAGAGCCATTGCATGTGAATGTTACTCTCAAGAGAAAATGGTAGGAGGCTGATCGGTTGCTGGTGGCAAAAGAACATTTTCCCAAGTCTGCAATGTTGAACAAAGCACCATATACTTTTCTCCTCACTCATCAGGTAATTTGACCTGAGGACATCCCCATTGAATTTTTACACTTAAACAGGATTGGACAGACCAGTCAAGCGAGCCAAGTATTAGGGCCAATGGAGGTGTGTGTTTTGTAATAGAAACACTAAAAAGAAAGTGCCATGTTGGCATCAGAATATGTGGGGGTAAATGTGTCCTGATGTCTTTTTTTTTGTTCTCCTTTGCAGCCACCCAAGAGAGGAAAATGATGTTCAGTGGTACACAAGGATCTCTATGCCTTGATTAAGTAGCATTGCAAGATTACCAAAGTTATTTTTTTAATGGATTGGCCTTTTAAAGATGTATGTAAGAAAGATTTATCTATTTGGCTTATGACTAAAGGACCTTCTTTACTTTATTACATTCTAGATAACCACAGAGAGAGTAGGTTGTCATTTTTAAATGTAAACCAAAGGCTCATTTTGTAGTACACATAGACTTGCACAGTATGCAAGTGTCACACAGACTTGTGGGAAGTGTTAACAATGTGCTGTATGTGTTGGGCAGGGTAGATGAAAACTGCTGTGTATAAACTCTGAAAATGGTCATAATTTGTAAGATGTCACTTAAACTGCATATATTTGTATCCCAGAGGGACATTTTTTTGATATACGGTATTTTACAATGGGAAGCTCTAAAGATAGGGTTACTGCATGTGACAGATTTGTGATGGATATTGGGAAGTGTAAAAGTCTTTTTGCAGAGACTTTGTGAACTCTAAAAGAAAAGGTATCACAAACCATGCATTTGCCAGTAAGCAAGTCAATAATTGTCATTCCAGTCTATAAGAGATAGTGACACTGTGTTCAGATTATCTTGTCAGTGTCGTCAGCTAGCTGTTCCCTTTTCACCTGTCAGTGGCAAGTTTACTGTTGAGCATACTTCTCACTTAACAGCAAAGTATCTTGATAAATTATGACAGCAAAAGTCTATTGTAAGGTGCAGAGAGAAGTAAAAGTACATGTATGTACATGTACATGCTGTGCACATGCAGAAAAGTGCAATATGGGACAAGGATGGGTTTGTACAGAACTATCACTTCAGCAGATACATGTTTTAGACCTTTCTACATTCACTGTCATTTGAGTAGTGGCAACAGCCATAGGACCAAAGATAGTCAAGTGTTATTTTGCACAAGTTAAAATCACATGGTTCACATTAGTTTGCTCCTACTCTTTTTAGATCTATAGCCACATGAAAATATGGTTCAGGAAAACATATTTGTGTTGGAAAAACTTGAAAATATAAGGCTCCACTACTTGCAACAAAGTGGTGACTCAACTCATTGATACTATTATAGATTTATTCTTAATTCTCTGATAACCTAAATGTTCTTATACATATATTGTCTTACTGAACTAAACATTACACCTGTTTATGATAGTTTGGCCCCCAATTTCTAGAAACTACATGGGAATTTTGGAGCGACCAGTTATAAGTTAACACTTTTTTGTTCACATTTGTTGTAATAGCTGTAGTACAGTATTGTATTAACATTAGACCTTCCTCTCATTGCGAAGTAAATGTGACTATAGTTTCATCTTGTCAAGTCAGAAACACATTTTACTATTGTTATTTGTATCTCAAGTTTGTAACTTAAACTCTGTTGCAATAAAGTTTTAAGCATCACTTGAGACTGACTTTCACTTTATTCTCATTCAAACT
>NW_017802636.1:633758-669354 GCF_001625305.1 Branchiostoma belcheri | reverse complement strand
ACCAAAGATAGTCAAGTGTTATTTTGCACAAGTTAAATTCACATGGTTCACATTAGTTTGCTCCTACTCTTTTTAGATCTATAGCCACATGAAAATAAGGTTCAGGAAAACATATTTGTGTTGGAAAAACTTGACCATATAAGGCTCCACTACTTGCAACAAAGTGGTGACTCAACTCATTGATACTATTATAGATTTATTCTTAATTCTCTGATAACCTAAATGTTCTTATACATATATTGTCTTACTGAACTAAACATTACACCTGTTTATGATAGTTTGGCCCCCAATTTCTAGAAACTACATGGGAATTTTGGAGCGACCAGTTATAAGTTAACACTTTTTTGTTCACATTTGTTGTAATAGCTGTAGTACAGTATTGTATTAACATTAGACCTTCCTCTCATTGCGAAGTAAATGTGACTATAGTTTCATCTTGTCAAGTCAGAAACACATTTTACTATTGTTATTTGTATCTCAAGTTTGTAACTTAAACTCTGTTGCAATAAAGTTTTAAGCATCACTTGAGACTGACTTTCACTTTATTCTCATTCAAACTTCATTTGTACTTGCACAAACATTGTATTTCTCTCATAACTCAGTTTTGATCATTTGCTTGCACTGCCAGTCCTGAAAATGAAGCAAACATTTGCAAGCAGTATCAAATCTTAAAATTGAGATGTTCAATTAATTTTTAAAAAGGCATACATGGACACATTATTTGACAACATATAGCTGACATCAACTTAACAACCATGCTGTCTCCTACTGTAAGAAACATTATCGCAAACCCCTTTAATATCAATCTGCAAAATGGATGTGTTTGAACCAATAAGTGTACATGGTTTTTGTTCAAAGTGTTGACTACACTGCTGTAGAAAATTATTTTAACAGAATTAAATATCAAACATGGCAAAGAATCGATGCTTACCGACAAAAAAGTTGCTATTGTGGACTGATAGTATTAACTTACCATATTTAAGCTTTTAGTTCTGTCAAAATTAGTTGACTAAATCTATAGCTGCCTCCAATCAAAACCCCAATCTTATTCTCAGATATAAACAGATGGCAGACAGCCACAGATGTCTCTGACAGAGTTTATAACAAATGATAAACCACTGACTCAGTTATCATGTAACCAGAACTTTATCAACTAACATGTTTAGTTAACAAATTACTGGACCAGTTTGACTCTATTCTTTTGTGACCTTGAACCTTGGGTTCTTGTTGACCTTCTTGTCGAAGGCTGCCAACAATTTTTCCTCAGTTCTTGTCTTGCCATCCCCTCCCTGAGCATGGAACTCAGCAAGCACCTATGTGGGAGTGTACACAGAAAGGGTTAACATATGTACTGGATGGGGTAAACAGAGTTATGGGCCTAGTCATTTGCTGTATGTATTTTATTCAAACTATATGTAAAGAACAGAGGGAACTGCAGAACCTTTGTTGCTGCCCTATTGGCGTTAAGGGCCGTAAGTTAATAAGTACCTCTATACAAATTATACCAAGTATAATACCTTTTTCCTCAGTTTCTTGACAGACAGCTCGTGGTCATCTGCCTTGAGAAGTACTGTACTAATCACTGATTCCCATGGGAATTTAGCTGGAAAGGGCAAATGCAGTACATCAGTATCATAATATCAAACATGCTATTGGCACATTTCCTATAGCAAGAGTTTCATCTTCCATACAAGTTATGTCTGTGTCTGTTTCCCAACAAATATTTTAAACAGTTATCATGTGTACTAGTTTCATTATTAAATTGAATGGGTATGCAGCACTAGTGCTAAGGCAATATGAGCTGACCTATACCTGGTTTGGACGGTTGCTCCACATCCTCTTCTGGTTGTTCCAACTTTTTCTTTTTCTTCTTTGGTTGCTCTCCACTGTTGTCTATATCTAATTTGAAAACATATATGGTAATGTACATCTTACTGATACTTCCTGTCAACACTAGCAGTAGCATTATAACAATGAAAACAAACAATAACTTTGACAACTAAATAAGATTTTGAAAAGACAACCACATATAGCATACATAAAATCTATGTAAAGCTCACTACTGTCTTCTGCAATTTTCTCTTTGCCTGTATCTTCTTCAAGGTCTTGGTGCTTTCTTTTCTTCTTCTTGGCTTTTTGAGGACTGAGGGCATCATCATTTTCCATCTTTTCGTCCTCCTTTTTTCTCTCTATTGAACCATTTTCCAGTACATTTTCTTCTGTCTTCTTGCTCTTTTTCTGCTTCTTTTGCTTTGGAACTGTCTCAGCATCACCATTTTTCTTAGACCTGTCTTTTTTCTCTTTCTTGTTGGCCTTCAGTCTCCTTTCTTCCTTCCTCTGACGTTTACTGATCTTACCACTGTCTTCCTTGGAATCACTGTCCAAGTTTTTCTCTTCTGTCAACTGATCTTTAATAACTTCTTCTTTGTCCTTTTGTTCTGATTCCTGAAAAAGGACATGAACATCAAACAGTTTAGTTTTTCAAGTGACCACACTAACAAACCATCTACAGCAGACAGTCTAAATAGCTTTTCTACTGCAAGATTACACAAAAATTTATATAACATTTTGCCATAATATTCTCCGTTAGTGACTGCAACTTTGAAAAGTTGGAAATCAAGTTAACACACTGGTGAATCAGTGATACTAACAAACTGAGTAACAACACACACAGACCGACTTCTGTTTTTTCTGTTGTTCCTTCTGTTGTTGTTGCTGTGCAGCAGAAAACACCTCCCACACCTGGGTCACTAGATGGTTGTTGTGGATCCGTAAACTGTTCTTCACAAAGTTCTGTGACAGGGAAAAAAACTTTAAATTATTATCTTAACAATTTGTAATTTTTCTGGGTTTGAATCTCTAGCAGGCCCCAATTTTATGCCCTCGGGAAAGGCACTTGACACTGTTTACTCACATGATTCTGTCCCTCTCAGATTGGATGGAATTCGAAAGACGGAGGTCCCATGCTTGAGTAAAACTGCACCTTGAGCACCACACATATTGGAAAGAGTAGAGATCCATCCCAGCGTGAGTGGATCAAACCTTACAGTCAGGGCTTACACAGCTATACAGTGGAGTAGCCTCACCCAACACATACCTCAAACTTGGCCTTCTTCCTGGGAATGTTGGAATACTGTGAAAGTCTCTCCCACAGATTTCTCACTTGTGGAGAAGCATTGGCATCATTCATGGACTTCTGCACTTGCTACAGAAACAGAACAGGCATTGCATGCATTAAGCCAACTCTTTCATACACACAGTATTAAAGTGTCAACTGTCAACAAAGGAACAAGAGCAAAAAAAGAAATAACATTTTACATTTAAAAGTCATCAAACATATATTGTATGTTGGGTTTTTAGTACTTTTTACAAGTACAAAATAAGATTTGACCTACTTTTAGCCAGGCATCCTGCTTGGCCTCCCCCTTGGTCATCCTGTGTCCTGTGATGCCCTTCCCTCCATACTTGTCTTCTTCACTGATACACTGTGTGTGGGTCTTGTAGTCATCTCCCCTGTAGTATGGGTCACAAATGTAGGATCATGCTGAAGTACATTGTGAATGCACATGTGATCACTTATAATCAACACTTAATTTAATGATGTATAACTATAAGAGAAAGATGAGGAGTGATAATGATTTGTCATCTAATGTCCAAAAAGTCAATATCACTTCTTGATGATTTCTTAATCTCTTATCAAATTAATTGCGGATACTGTAGATAGTTGGTAGATATAACATTACTTTTTCATTACAGTACACTTTTATTACTCACATGGAAGCAGCTGAATGGAAGAGTAGTAGAAAAGAAATAGAAAAGCAGTGTCAATGCTTAGGCGGAAACTTACCAGAAGTCCTTGCCACAGTCCAGACATGACAGCATGTCACAGCTGCGGCAGGCGGTGAGGTAGTGTTTCTCTACCTGGTTCTTCTTCACAGTCTGCCCACAGGCATTACAGTTGAAGAACACCATGGTGGAACAGGAGTCAGCAGCTTTCTCTGCTATGAATATAAATATAGGATGCAATCATTACATTGTACATTGTACATAGGATATGATTACTATTTGAGCTTATTTATCTTTCACCTGCAGCTGGCTACTTGTACATAAATTTTCAGTCCTCTCTGCTAGTGCTAGTTGGGTGCCTCACATTATGTGTTAACACTGTTATCTATTTTAGGCTCTAAGCACATCCATGGAGGCATAAGTTGTAACTCCGTAACACATCTATTCATATATTTAGTACTATTGCATGTACCAGTATAAGTAGTATTAGGACGAGCTAGGAGGTTTAAAATCAATTGATTTTAACCTCCTTGGGCCAACTATGTGCAACGTGGACATTATAACTGCTACACGTGTTACAGTTGTTGTTGGTCGGTTGCCTTTTATATATGCCTTTTTATAATAGTATTAGCTGGCTTTTGTATCGTCGGTTCCCGATCTTGCGCTCTAGTTTCTTTATTTATCTATCGATACTCGCACGTGGAAGTGCTTTTATGTGGTTTCTACCCATCGATGCTCACGTGGGTGCACGCTCGAGCTCCCTCTAACGTTACCTGCCCCCCTCCCCATCCTCTGACAGCGTCGCGACTGTATAGTCAACTATTGGGGAATAAAAAAAGCACAAAAAGTGATCATATCGTGTCCTAGCTTACAACGCAACAAACTTACCCCAGTTGTTCCTGACTGAATTAAGTTTTGGCCACAGAGAAACTGGCGAGGTCGCTTTCCGAACTTCTGAACTCCTTACGCCACCATCTTGGAACTCAACACTAAAAGAGAGGGGTGTCCCGCGATAGGCATTTGGTAGGTTTGGTGATTTATTAACGAATCATGATCAAATTGAAATCCATCGCAGGCGAATATTCACAAACTAGACTCTAGAAAAGATTTTGCAGGTTAAATTTGACCATATTTTTGAGATCACGACTTCTGAAAAAAAATTAATTCCCCCTTCTATAGAAATATTAATCAAGGTAACCCAATTTGTTCACATTGTAAGGAAGCTACGGCCACGGCCATTGTGGGGGTGTAGCTCAGTGGTAGAGCGCTTGCTTCGCATGTAAGAGGCCCCGGGTTCGAATCCCGGCACCTCCAGTAACTTTTACAAACTATGCGTGCCCTTGTCAAGACAGGGTGATTTTGGCCAACATCAAGTTGTACGTGCGATCATGAATATTATAACGCACTACGTTTATAATACTGTTCAGTTCTAGAACATGGTTCGCACTTTATCAAAGAAATGCATATGATCGCGGCTGTGCATTGGCAGCAGGACAGAAAGCGCAAAGTATATATGATAGTAAAAGTATATATGATAGTATACATACAGCAGCAGGACAGGAAGCGCATTGTAGTATGATTATTATACATACAGCAGGGGTTTAGTTTAGTACGGTAAGGCCAAACTGAAACCAAATAACAAGCCTTAATTCCGATCAAGGCTTCAAACGTGTCCTGTTCTTAAAGTAAACTTAAAAGAAATGTTTAATGACTCTTTATCTACTGTTCCCTAGCCAAGCACCAAGATAACTTCTCCACTGCAATTTTTGAACGCAACAATTGGCTACCCTTCGAACTTTCATCACTTTATGACGTCACATACCATCTCCACAAGCTTTGCTTCGAACAACAAACTTACAAAGTTCCAGACAGCGTTCCACTACCTGGACACAGCGACAGACGTGCAACATGTGGCAAACACTACTCTCTGTGTTTACCTGCTGCCTGAATGCGAAGGTGAATAAAGTGTCACCAGGCGAGGAGAAGACTGGGGACGGACTGGCGGGTAAGACCATGGTCCGAGAGACCTTTACTTGAAACATCTGAGTACGGGATGGTATCGGCTGACGGTGTAAGGCCATAAAGGAGACTGGCGGATCGCGGAATTAGTCCTGCGGGACTACCGTATGTGCCATGCAATAGAGTCAGTTTCGCACATGTACCTGTAAATTCATTCTTCAGTGCTACTATTCTGGGGAGTAGTATCGTATACCTTTTTGTCGGCGATGGACGACACAATTAAAGCTGCTAATCTGCATGTTCACAATCACGTACATTGAAACGTCACTAGCAGTGTAGCACTCATGTTGTCGTCGGTGACACACTGATTTCATCCGTTCCCACGGACTGAACGGATAGAATGTGCTTCAGGATTTCAACTTTATTTCAGAACCACCAGTGATTCCTATAACCAGTCCACCGGTCCCCGTGATGTCCCAGCCGCGGCCGGACAGGTCCTCAGCCGATATCCTTGCCGAGCTACGCGATGAGGGTGTGTTACCCGGCCTGAAACGGCGTGACAATGCCGTCGCCTTCCAGGTGCCAACCGAGAACCACGGTACTCCCCCGCGCCACCAGGTGAGGCTGAAGAAAATGGAGAAGCGGATGGAGGAACGGCGTGAGAAGGTGAAGAAAATCTGCCCTGAGTCTCGTGGCGACCTGAAGAGGCAGCTGAATGACGCGGAGGTTAGGAGACAGGTAAGGAAGCTGTTCGGCTTCACTTCAGTCTCTGTAAATGGCACGGCTACACATGGCGCGTGTTTTAAAGGTTAGATGAAAACAACAAAGTCTCATAGGGTGACGGAAGGAATAATTGGGATGAACCAAAAAGAAGGGATGCTAATCGTATTTTGTACTTTCAGGACCTCTTGGTCAAGAAGACCGACAAGATCTCAAAGAAGTCTGCAGAGAAAGCAGCTAGGATCAAGGCCAGGAAGGAGGCGAGCAAGAAAAACGGCACCGCGTTTGTGATCACCTCCACAAGCGACTCCGCTGTCATCGCTACACGAGAATCCCAGAAGACCAAACAGCTTGAGAAGCGCCTGGAGGCCAGACGAGCGCGACACGCAAAGAAGGCAACAGTGGACGCGCTGGAGACGCGCCAGAACCTCGCCGCTGAACGTCGCAAGGTATGTTATCTACTCACTATGATAATCGTTATTTTGGCACATGCACCATATACATTTTTTGGACCTTGTTTACCTAGTTACCTAATACTTCAACTGCTAACTTATTTTTCTTACCTCCCAGGTAATTAAATGTCATTGTCTCCATCATACTGACTGACTGTAATTTCCCTCTCCTACACAAACCAGGATCACGTGGTGGCCACCATCTCTAAGGCCAAGAAGCTCGCCCGTCCACACAAGTTCCCCGCCCAAGAGGAGGCAGCCTGTGCTGGCAACTAAGACGTCTAAGGTGTCCGACAAGAGAGGACGAAGGAACCCGAAAACATTTCCTCTAGAAAATGTTGAAATCTTGCCAATATTTTGGTGTTGATGACTCCTGTGAGTCAGTGCACCGCACAAAATAACAGTTCTTCTTTTTTTGAAACTTTAAAAAAAATTAGAAAAAAAATTGACAGAGTTTACAGAGAATACTTCTTCCAAAAAATGTTGAAATCTTGGCAATATCTTAGTGTTGGTGACTCTTGTGAGTCAGTGCACTGCACAAAAGAACAGTTGTTCTTTTTTTGAAACTTTAAAAAATCAGAAAAAAACTTTGCAGAGTTTACAGAGAACTCTTCTTCCAAAATATGTTGAAATCTTGCCAATATTTTGGTGTTGGTGACTCCTGTGAGTCAGTGCACCGCACAAAATAACAGTTCTTGTTCTTTTTTTGAAACTTAAAAAAAATCAGAAAAAAATTTTCAGAGTTTACAGAAAACTCTTCTTCCAAAATATGTTGAAATCTTACCAATATTTTGGTGTTGGTGACTCCTGTGAGTCAGTGAACTGTTTTTTTTACAGTGCCTGTTGGCAATACTTACCACTTTCTTGACAGTGCCCTGTTGGCGTTACCTACCACCAGTTGTTGTATAATTGTTAAATAAAGTTGATTTTCCCTGTTTTTCAGTTCTCATGTGTGATGATTTTTCAACTCCTACCTCCTTCATCAGGTTTGTCATGTTTGTAAATATTTTCGGGGGGGGGTACTTCCCTGCCTAAATTGATATGTCACACATTATCCCAAACAATCACTTTTAATGATGCCACACAACTTCAATAGTTTATCCCAAACTAAGATAATATAAAGGTGTTAACATATAAGTTAGATAACATATACTTATAAAAGAACAAATCTGCAGAAAGCTCAACCTCAAAGTTTTTGGGGTACCTTCCGTGTTTACACGGCAGACACAAACCTTTACATAAGGTACAAAATAATTTTCAGAAAATATATTCTTGCGAATCTTATTTGGTACATGTACAGACTGTACATCTATTTCCTAAACAATGTCTATAGAGTTCTGCATACAAAGTATCTGAAACAGCCATATACAATGTATATACATCTGGGTTTACACCACTATTTCAACCAGTGACACCTTGCATTAGCAGCCATCTATGCAGGCACTGAAGATCACAAGTATTAGCTTCATCAATGTTTCTTAAAATCTACAGTTCCATGATATGATAGCACATTACAGATTAAGGCGTGTATGTGGTCCACACACACTTGACAGCCCAAATAAAAAGACATGCACAAATTCACAATACATGCACATATAATAAGCTTTACACTAAAAAACAGTGCACAGCACAGTGCATCATCATTTACTTTAAAGGTTCGAATCCCGGCACCTCCAGTAACTTTTACAAAGTATGCATGCCCTTGTCTTGTCAAGACAGGGTGATTTTGGCCCGTATGAAGTTGAGTAATTGACGTACGATCATGAATATCAAAACGCACTACGCTACTGATAATTGTTATTCTAGAACATGTATTCAGTGGTCCGTGGAGCCACCTTATCAAAGAAATGCATATGATCGCGGCTGTGCATTGCAGAAGGACAGAGAGCGCAAAGTATATGATAGTATACAGACAGTAGCAGGACAGAAAGTACATAGTTTATGATAGTATACATGCAGCGGATGTTTAGTTTAGTACGGTAAGGCTTAAGAGCCAAACTGAAACCAAAGTAAAATGTCCTATTACCTCTGGTCTAGATTGCGAAGATATCTCCGCTAACTACGATATACTAATAAAAAGAATATTTTTCCATCTACGCTTCAAACATGTCCTGTTCTTAAAGTAAACTTAAAAGAAATGTTTAATGACTCTTTATCTACTGTTCCTTAGCCAAGCATCAAGATAACTTCTCCACTGCAATTTTTGAATGCAACAATTGGCTACCCTTCGAACTTTCATCACTTTATGACGTCACATACCATCTCCAAGCTTTGCTTCGAACAACAAACTTACAAAGTTCCAGACAGCGTTCCACTACGTGGACACAGCGACAGACGTGCAACATGTGGCAAACACTACTCTCTGTGTTTACCTGCTGCCTGAATGGGAAGGTGAATAAAGTGTCACCAGGCGAGGAGAAGACTGGGGACGGACTGGCGGGTAAGACCATGGTCCGAGAGACCTTTACTCCGGCTTGAAACATCTGAGTACGGGATGGTATCGGCTGACGGTGTAAGGCCATAAAGGAGACTGGCGCCGGAATGAGTCCTGCGGGACTACCGTATGTGCCATGCAATAGAGTCAGTTTCGCACATGTACCTGTAAATTTATTCTTCAGTGCTACTCTTCTGGGGAGTAGTATCGTATACCTTTTTGTCGGCGATGGACGACACAATTAAAGCTGCTAATCTGCATGTTCACAATCACGTACATTGAAACGTCACTAGCAGTGTAGCACTCATGTTGTCGTCGGTGACACACTGATTTCATCCGTTCCCACGGACTGAACGGATAAAATGTGCTTCAGTCGGATTTCAACTTTATTTCAGAACCACCAGTGATTCCTATAACCAGTCCCCCGGTCCTCGTGATGTCCCAGCCGCGGCCGGACAGGTCCTCAGCCGATATCCTGGCCGAGCTACGCGATGAGGGTGTGTTACCCGGCCTGAAACGGCGTGACAATGCCGTCGCCTTCCAGGTGCCGACCGAGAACCCTGGTACTCCCCCGCGCCACCAGGTGAGGCTGAAGAAAATGGAGAAGCGGATGGAGGAACGGCGTGAGAAGGTGAAGAAAATCTGCCCTGAGTCTCGTGGCGACCTGAAGAGGCAGCTGAATGACGCGGAGGTTAGGAGACAGGTAAGGAAGCTGTTCGGCTTCACTTCAGACTCGGCAAATGGCATGGCTAGACATGGCGCGTGTTTTAAACGTCAGATGAAAACAACAAAGTCTCATAGGGTGACGGAAGCAAGGAATAATTGGGATGAACAAAAAAAGGATGCTAATCGTGTTTTGTACTATCAGGACCTCTTGACCAAGAAGACCGACACTTATAAGAAGTCTGCAGAGAAAGTGGCTAGGATCAAGAAGGAGGCGAGCAAGAAAAACGGCACCGCTTTTGTGATCACCTCCACAAGCGACTGCGATGTCATCGCTACACGAGAATCCCAAACAGCTTGAGAAGCGCCTGGAGGCCAGACGAGCGCGACGTCGACACGCAAAGATTCTACATAAACCAGGATCACGTGGTGGCCACCACCTCTAAGGCCAAGAAGTTCGCCCGTCCACAGAAGTTCCCCGCCCAAGAGGAGGCAGCCTGTGCTGGCAACTAAGACGTCTTGGTGTCCGACAAGAGAGGACGAAGGAACCCGAAAACATTTCCTCTAGAAAATGTTGAAATCTTGCCAATATTTTGGTTTTGGTGACTCCTGTGAGTCAGTGCACCGCACAAAATAACAGTTCTTGTTCTTTTTTTGAAACTTAAAAAAATTAGAAAAAAATTGCAGAGTTTACAGAGAATACTTCTTCCAAAAAATGTTGAAATCTTGGCAACATTTTAGTGTTGGTGACTCCTGTGAGTCAGTGCACTGCACAAAAGAACAGTTGCTCTTTTTTTGAAACTTAGAAAAAAATCACAAAAAAAACTTCTCAGAGTTTACAGAGAACACTTCTTCGAAAATATGTTGAAATCTTGCCAATATTTTGGTGTTGGTGACTCCTGTGAGTCAGTGAACTGCACAAAATAACAGTTCTTGTTCTTTTTTTGAAACTTAAAAATCAGAAAAAAATGTTCATGCTCAGAAACCGTTGTCCAGTGGACATAATGTTTACAGCTAGACCGTGCAGTACTAGTACAGTTCCCTGTCTTTGTTTTTTTTTACAGTGCCCTGTTGGCAATATTTACCACTTTCTTGACAGTGCCCTGTTGGTGTTACCTACCACCAGTTGTATAATTGTTAAATAAAGTTGATTTTCCCTGTTTTTCACTTCTCGTGTGTGATGATTTTTCAACTCCTACCTCCTTCATCAGGTTTGTTATGTTTGTAAATATTTTCAGCCTTACAAGACCTGTGTATTTAGCCAGGGTGCAATAGTTGAGGGACTTGAGGGTCTTCAATGGGAGGGGGGGTACTTCCCTACCTAAATTGATATGACACACATTATCCCAAACAATCACTTTTAAAGATGCCACACAACTTTAATAGTTTATCCCAAACTAAGATAATATAAAGGTGTTAACATATAAGTTAGATAACATATACTTATAAAGGAACAAATCTGCAGAAAGCTCAACTTCAAAGTTTTTGGGGTACCTTCCGTGTTTTTAAGGCAGACACAAACCTTTATATGAGGTACAAAATAATTTTCAGAAAATATATTCTTGCGAATCTTATTTGGTACATGTACAGACTGTACATCTATTTCCTAAACAATGTCTATAGAGTTCTGCATACAAAGTATCTGAAACAGCCATATAAAATGTATGTACATATCTGGGTTTACACCACTATTTCAACCAGTGACACCTTGCATTAGCAGCCATCTATGCAGGCACTGAAGTATCACTTTCATCAATGTTTCTTAAAATCTACAGTTCCATGATATGATAGCACATTACAGATTAAGGCATGTATGTGGTCCACACAAACTTGACAGCCCAAATAAAAATCATACACAAATTCACAATACATGCACATATAATAAACTTTACACTGAAAAACAGTGCACAGCACAGTGCATCATCATTTAAAGTTAATAATATCAAAATTAAAAAATAAAGATGCAGAGAATATCTTACTAAAAGGATACCCTAAAGCTCCCAGCATGTTCTTGCTGCTGCAAGTAGTTACCGTATCAGTGCTACCAATGTATGTCAAAATATGGACAGTATATCAAAGTTCTCGTCTACTCCAGGCCCAAACTTTATAATTGGATATGTAGTCCAGCACAGCACAATTGTTTAAGCAATGCTTAGAACATAACAATACAATGCAGGTAATTAGTTGTTCTTAATCTCCAATATGTGGACTTATTTTCTATAAATCAGCCAATTCCAAATTAGCCACCAAGAACTTGGAGGACTCAACAGAAGGTACATTCATAATGCGCACCAGAGAAACTAGTGATGCCATTAGCAACGACGGACCACCATTGGGGATATCTTCATACCTGGCCCTTTTTGACTTGCCTGAAGATGTTCTCTATGCAGGATTTCTGTCTGAACAGTGCGTTGATGACAGGTGCAACCATGGGGCCTTGCACAGGTAGCTCAGGATGGACAGCACAGAGTGGAATGTCTGGTACTCAGTGTCCTCTCCTAAAAAAGAAACCATCCAGATCTCCATGACATGTTCCTTGTTAGCAAGAGTAACATTATGTATTTGAAAATGCAGCTACACTACCAAAATCACAGCTTGAGAGTCTAAGGCATAAGTTAAAAAGCATGGGCACACAGTAGAGGGGGGGACCATACTCTTTAGCCTTTACATGGCAAAGCCAAAAAAAGTTATAGAGAAACACTAACATTATTCCTGACATACCAACTTTGAACCTGATTCTCTGGCAGACCTCAGTCAGGATGATGAGGTCCAGGATGAGCGGGCTGGCCAGCAGGGAGTCCTCACACGTGTTGTGCACCACGATGGTGTTGTGACCGCCCATCATGATCTCAGACGTGTACTCATCCATCGCACGTTTACTGTCACCCACGTACGGCACGTACTTGATGACGACGCAGTGGTCAGGCTTCTTGCCGTCGCTGAACAAGATGTCATTAGATTCCACCATGTCATCCACTACATTGCTCTTGGAGATCTCCTTGGACCTGAACTGCTTTGGCGCAGACAAGTTCTTCCCATCGTTGTTGCCGAGGTGGTTGTAGCTGACGATCGACACGGGCTGTACAATTTTAGGAAAACGTGTGTGCAATAAATATCATGCAGTATCAAAGAAAACATGTTTCTCTAGGTGACATGTGTGAACGGCACATCTAATGTGAAAAATGCTACCAATGTCTTAAAAAAGATTTTATCTAACCCCTAGCAGAAACTTCTTTTATTGTACTTAATGAAAGGTTAATGCTTATAAGCAATTACAATAATGATTGTACATGTATTTGAATTGTCATTCACATACTAGTTATAGTGCTATTCACTGCACAGGAAATGTGCAATGCCAGGCAACAAAACTTAATGGAGGAAATGAATACTAAATCAACAACACATTTTTTAAGAAACTCACCTTGATGCCTGCGTTCACCAAGAAGTCCACCAGGACTGACTTGATCTTGGTCTGTCCTGACTTGAAGTCGTCTCCTCCAATGAAGACACCGTGCTGTTCTGCCAGCTCAAGCACTCCTGGCACAAACGTGTTTTGTGGGGATCCGTTGATGTAGGCACTCTGGAATGGGCACAATGAACTTGCTGTCAGTGAAAGTAAATCTATAAACTCACTAGGAACTAGACAGCACTAGGAAGGTACAGATCTCTGGCAAAGAGCATGTCTTTTCCCTTCATCTCTATCTCTACTTGTGCTTAAAGCTGCAAGGACTGTCCTCAAATTATCCTGGATCTGGATCTTTCCAAAATCATGCTAAAGCAATCCTACACACACAAAAAAATGTAGTCCTTATTTCTTATCCTGTGCATTTAACAGCATTCTACCAGTAATTGCTGACAAAATCATAACCTTGGTAGAGATGATTACAGATTTTACAGCATGAAAAAAAAAAAGAAACGGTTAGTCCCTAATCCCTTGTCCCTCTCTTATGTTGGCTTAGTGATTAATAATGGAAGACTTCTTCTGCAGAAGGTGAGTACTATACAAACCTAACAGCCTACAGATATGTTTACTACAAGGATCTCACAATACCTAAGAATTAGTTTTCTCCAACAAAGGGCTCGAATCACTTCAAATTTTGGTTTTCCTAGGGAAAGACAAAATGGGGAAAGCAGGTAGCAGTTTAGAGTAAGTCACATCCCTCAATTTAGGTCTTGTGACCAAGGTCAATCAAACCATTTCTGATTCTTTTTTTTGGCATTGACACCCTAGGAAAACCCTGGCCTTCTTATTGGTTTGGATCAACCACAACCATTTTGATTGTTAAGAGACAACCAGCCTCAGAACTAGACTCATTCTGAGGACCTGCTTGTCCACAACAACCAGCTGTATTACCAATTCGAGCCCTAAAAGAAGAGGATCCTTGCGCCACAGGCGTTCCATGCTCCATTTTAATCGACCAAAGTTTTGTACAAACTTTGGCTTTAATCGACAGGGCCTGCACAAGAAGAGAAACAGGCTAATTCATGATGCATCAACACACGACTTTACACGAGTTATACACGACTTCTACAGAGTGATGCACTTAGTAGTCTACAATCATGCATTTTTTTGGCCTAGTATGTATATATAGCTGTCACTCACACTCATAAGAAAGTGAGTAACTGACTAAAACCATTCAACTTACTCTGAATACTGAGAAAAAAGAAATCCAACAGGGGGACAAAGGGAAATGAAGAGATATTGGTTCAGCAAGTAAATAAGAGATAAAAGGACGGACTACTACTAGTAGTAGACAATAAAGTAGCAAAAGTACAAATATCGCTAAAAGATACAGAGAAGGCAAGTAGACAACAAAGATCCTTCCTCAGATCTACCTAAGCATTCCAACACCAACAACTTGCACAGTTCAAGACAGTGGAGTTCCACTCACCCCTTCCAGAATACTGGCTACTGCAAAGAGCGTGGAGGGTGACACTTCGCAGGCGTTCTTCTCAATGGCGCTCAGCAGTGTAGCAGCCGTGTCGTTCAGCCCAGTCAGGACATCGCTGAAACGTTCAGTGTTCGCTGTCCACAGGACAATCACCTGGGAAAAGGTATGTGACGTAGTTTAGAAAAAAGGATGTATTACCTAGCTAACTCACTCTTCTATCTTCAAAATAGGATAGACCATTCCCACTTGCAAAAAACTGGAAGGGAATAATACCAATATCAAAATCTAAAAACTGGTCAGTGCAACATCTAAAAGGAGTAGGTATGTAACTTCTTACATGCTTAAGACCACTTCTTGATGCCAATGCTATACATGGCTGTGCCTGTAGTCACATACTGAGTTATTCCTACCTTGTCCAGGTTGTTCTTGGTCTTGAAGTCCCGGATGTCCCTCCGGATCTGATCCACCTGCTCCATCTTGGTGCCCTTGATGAGGTTGTCGGCTCGGGACTCCTGATTGGCTGCAATGAAGTCGGGGACATAGATGGAGGGGCGGGGCTTCAGGTGTTCCATGTGCGGGCGGAGCTGGCGCTGAAGGTCGTAGTCCAGGACCTTGGCACGCTCCATCGCGTCGGCCAGATTCATGGCAGAGATGTCCCAGCCATCCAGCACGATGTCATTGGGGTGGACCATTGGCAGGAGGTCCTGGGGGAATGGGAGATAAAGTTTTTAGAAGTCATCCATACCATACCCTTCCTTACCATACAAACACATGTGCACACTATGCCCATTAATAGTCATTGTTAATAGCCTTCACTTTTTTTTACACTCTAGATTTTGGGGCCAAACCTCTGGGTTTCTGGCCTGCCCTGCATGTTCATTTTTCATTGATATTACTGCATGATTTTTTTCTTTTTTTGTGCAAATAAATATAACAGTTATAATTAGCAATAAAAATTTGGTATTTCATCAGGACAGAACACCTGAGAACACATGGGCATGTAACAGATTTCAGAAAAAAATGATCTGTTATCTATTACCTTATTGATTTTTTTGATCAGCAAATAAATACAGTGCCTATCATAAACAATAAAAATTTGGTATTTCATATAAGACAGAACACCCGAGAACGCTAAGCTGTACCTTGAGTGGGATGTAGACGTCCCCGTCAGGCCCGGAGCCCAGCAGGACAGTGGAGGCCTGGGTGACGGAGCCGAAGTAGTTGGACTCCTGCAGGCCGTCCTTGGTGTGCCAGGTCAGGCCCAGCTTGTTGGCCAGGATGGCGGCGGTGACCGTGGACCCGTTGTTCCCGCCCCATCCCACCAGCATGCAGCCCAGCCTGGGCACGCCAAGCTCCGTCTGGAAGTCTATAGCGGTCTCCACGGGAACCACCTGTTCACAACCAATCAGAACTGCCCTCAGCACACACACTTAAAAACTTAACGTTAGAACAACAAATAGCAATTAACTAAAACAATTAAATCATGAAATAAAATTTGTAAAAGCATGCAGTATTTTGCATAAAAAGTACTTTATGTGACTTTAACCAGTTGTAACAGTATCTTTTCCTACTACAGCACTCCTAGAATGTAAATCATGATGGCATACAGCGTCGAAATGCCCGTCCTGATCCAGTATATATGTTAACTCTGTGACAGGACTGGTTGATCCTGACTGCACTAACGTTACATGTAACTTTACGCCTTGGGCCAAATGATAATGACAAAGAACGTCTCTTCATTGGAGACACACAAATCATGTAAATGAGTGAGAAACCTGTTGAACACGTCTCCCATACTGTGCCCCAAGGGCAACATGCATACGAAGAAATGCTTGTTTGCGGGTCTAGTCCACTTTTTGATAGGCAAAGGAGGGTGACAGTTAGAATACCAAATGATACGGGGACTCTAGCATAGGCATATTAAGTAGCATATTTCGCCAACATATATACTATAATTAACTTAACATTTTAACTTATTAGTGTCGATATCTTAATGATATTTTATATGGGAAACAAATTATGCGATAAATAGTGCTTTTGCTATTAACGCCCCCATATAATAATGGTATCAACCAGACGAGGGATGCCCCAGGCCCCAGGAAACCCTGACCCACTGCGCGTGCGTGCTTTCGCCGCACCTTCTTCTAGAGCATTCCCCGGAGCCGGTGCTTTGGCGCTTTCCAAGTTGTCCCCATAAGGTGGCCCCAACAATGGTGGATTCATACCTTTGTTATTAAATATACATAGGTATATATCAGACAAGCATAGATAAGTCAGGATTTCGCGTTCATCAAGCTGCCGTCACGCTGCAAGAAAAAGTCTGCGATCTCCAAAGTATTGTAAAGGACATTTTCGGCAGCAACACAGGTGTTACCGGGCCGGTGTTCCCACGACCACGGCTCGATCATGTAGGGAGCGGCGGGCATTCGCAGGTCACTGGGCCCCCTCCCAGTTTGATAAGGTGGATTCTCTAGCTATTTTGAAATTCGGCAACTTTCCGGCGATCACCAAATCGGCCGAAGATCGTTCACGCAATGTGATACCCGCTGTAGAGGTACGATTTTTGGGAGCTACCATGCACACATTGTCAGGAAAGCGGGAACTATCTTAATGAAAACCCTGGAGGCAAAGGAAGACAGTCGGTAATCCCAGTTACCTTGCGAGTGCCGTTTGCTCCCTGGGTGACCCTGGTTGTCTGGTACCGGTACTTGCTCTCGATGTGACTGTCGGTGTAGCGAACGTTAGGACTCTCCACAGTAAAGGCCGCCATGATGACTCGGTCAGGTGCGTAGTTGTATTCGCGTTTGTTTACTGCAAAGAAAGTGAGAAGACGGTCAAGTCAAGAGATACAACAAGGGTAGAACATGTCCTTCTCCGCTGTCGCGCACAACCAAATGAGTTCGAAACAGTCATTAAAAACGCTCATTCCATCCGATATAAAGCCGCCGGTAATATTGGGCTAGATGACTAGAATTTTCGGCAACTTCGCCTAGCGCATGGATGTCGCCCTTTCCGAGTAGCCCGCGCTTCAGAAGTCGTTCCCACCAACCGGCAGGCGCAAAGAGACCCAAGGAGTTCGACAAAGACTGACATCGAGCCTATTCAAGATAAAAGTAGCCTGAGTCCCCCAATAAATCATTTGAAAGAGCAAGGAGCTCTTTGAACAGACAGACATGACAGAGAGAAAATGAAATTACCGGGATCGAAAAGCGTAGTGCGACTGTGCGGGTGTAGAATACCTTCTTATTTAAGCCGCAGGCTTTATATAGCGTTGGAGGTTTCTACCTGATGATGTAGTGGAAAAAACCCAGACGCGAATAGATAATAGGCGAGCCATCCAGAAACGGTCGGACGAGCACGTGAACAGGGTACTGAACACGCGTGAACAGGTAACTTGTGGCCAATCACAAAAAGACTTTCTTATGGTTCGAGGGTATATCATGGCGTTGTCTGATTGGCTACCTAAAACTATCATTGTCGAATAACGCACTGGGAGTTGTCATTTCCAATCACACAGGAATGTTCACTCAAGAATGCATTCTGAATTCGTTTGTAAATGTTGATCAATATTGCATGATTAAATAGTTGTGTGTGCGTGTGTGTGTGTATCGAATATTTCATAACTACCTGTTATACATATCCGTGGCTGTTGGAACTCACTAATATTTGCCCTTGGTCGGGCTTCCGTACTTCATGTCAGCCATTGCAAGACCTTAAGGCACCCTTCCTGTCCGACGGATACGGCCGAGTGATTTATAGTACTTGGGCTTTCAGGGATTATACGCTAATAGATAATATCACGCGATCCAGTCTCAGGCTGTTGTTAGACGCCAGCGCCCGCAAACACGCCCGTCTTAAAAATGATCTTATCTACTCATCCTTATTCCAACCTCCATTACCCCCAACCCCCACCTGTGAGTAGGCCCATTATTGTCTATGCCGCGTACACGGTAAACTTGCATTGTGTAACACTGAGGAGCTTTTTATTTCTCCTCCTTCGAGTCCTTAATCATACAAGTACTAGGACAGTTGGGAGGCTAGTCGGTGTACGGCACTACAAACTGCGTCCCCAGTGGGGCCAGGGATACTAACCTGGATTCCACACCTATTTTAAATAACTCCGAGCCCTACAACCAGGCTACAGTACAGCCTACAGCCTTACAGGGATCCTAGTCCGGTCTAGTGACCCTTGAGTGAGCGCGACCCTACATTATCATGCGGCAAAGTATAAACGTGCTTGTTTTGGATAACTGTGCATATATCGCCCACATTCATGTCAGCTTTCCGTGTTTCCAATGTCGTATATTAGAAATGTACAACGAGGTGCAGATATTCAAGGCCAAAATGTCCTTGCAATTGCCCCATACATATCTAATTAATCGCCCGGAACGGAATTTTCCCACACCTGGTGAGTGGTGCCCTGCCCCATACAGACATGTACCCGACATGATAAGTCTAGTAGTCGTAACAGACTGGAAAGTTCCACAGCCCCAGGCTGCACTATCCAGTATAATTACTGGTTTACCTGATTACTAGTACAATGTAATTTCAGTTGAGTAAGAAAAAAAGAAAAGCTAAGCTGTAAAGTCACTTATGTACTTGGCATAGTCTGCTTTTAATCTTTTGTTGTTATTGAGTAATTGCATACAATTACAATCAACACTTGGACGCTGTGATTCATCTCCATGTTTGTTACAAGATGATATCTATTCTTGTGTCAGTCCAACCTGTGGTTATGAACTTTCGAACGACTAAGGAACGATGGGATGTCATATCGCGAATCGCCTGGCAGGTTTAGCCTCTTGCCAACGTCGCTTTATTTAATAGCTGGCTAAGTTACGCGGCTGGACAATGCGGGTACGTCACATGTATCGATGCATTAGCCGTGGGGCGGCGAACTGTTCTCTCAACGGCCATACTCCCTTGGCATGCTTATCTCTCTATTTTGGCCGATTTCTACTCTTTCCAGCCGCCTCCTCAAGCCTGGTAGAGGCTATCGATGCATGACCCTTGCTGTATCCAGTCGTAACCTTGGGACATCTAGCGACTCTGGTAGGAATGACAAAATAGACGTGCTCTCACGCACCTCCAAACGATATACATGTATTATAAAGTAGACATCAAGGACGTTTCAATTTATAAAGATACAAAGTGAAGAATGTTGGGATCACACTTAGAACTTCCAAACAGACAACAACCGCCGCTAGCTCCCATGGGCGTATATGTCTGAAGTGGTCTTGAAAGTGGCGGTGCCGCAGTCACCGGTGTCACATGTCAGTTTCCCCGTCAAAGTGGGTCACCCTTCGTGACCCCTGACACAAGAAACCGAAAATATACAGACATGTCACGGACATGGCACAAGGCTCAAAATGTACGTTTCCCTGTATTTTTTTCAAGGTAACACAGTGTCGGAACTGATCATACTGAAAACAGAAGATACAATCATAAAGTGTTTTAATTTTGGCATTAATTGACATCTCAGAGTACTGATTATTTTACTAGTACTATTTTGTAGTTGACAGAATTTAATGAATTGTCTAAAAATTCAACAAATAAATAAATCTATAACAGTGTCATAGTTGGTCAATGTGAGATGAAGGAATTCATTGTTGATCATCTTCATCTACAGAGTTCATCTTGTCCGCGATCGATGGCGACAACAAGTTATTATTATGGATAACGTCACGCACATGATTGCATCACTCAGATCTAAGTAAAACTGTTCGCGTAATGTTTATATTTAGACGCAGTAAATTATGCTGCTGGTAGTTTCTATCGACCAGTCTTTGTTAAAAGACGTGGACTAGAGGTTCATTTTACAACATCCGGGTACGCGGGTACAGGCACACTTCCTAATATATTAATTAGGTTCATTTATTTCGGCCCGCGGTGATATTGTTCTTTCTATCCCCCTTTAACTTAACAGTTATAGGGAAAAAATCCCTACCTTTACCATTCCTGTATATATATATCCCTCCGTAGCAGTTGACACAGCCTTTTGTCTCCTACCTTTTCATTGATGAAATTCCATCCAACTTCAACTCCGCATATGTGCCGGTTCAATGACCGCTCGATCGCCCCTCCCCAAATTAACCCCTTATAATTACAACCTCAGGGTGTGCTTTTGTCGGTCACATGTAGCCTGGGTCTAACACATTATTATGGACTGAAATGTATTGTTCCGCATACGAAATCTGAATGCAGATACTCACAATGCTCCTTACCTGTAGAGTAGCAGCGTTGGAGTAACAGCGCTCTACCGCAGCGGTACACGTAACGCTGTCTGACCGGTCCGCGTCTGCCGGGTCACGATCACCTGATCGCACCACCATGCACGCCACATGCAGATTCACCGCGCAATGCACCACGGGATCGCGCATTTCCTTGTGGAAGATTTCATTGCAGGGGAGTCCTAGTCTCCAAGCAGAAATCTGAAATGTTCGGGGCGGTTTTAATATAGGGGGGGTCTCTTTGTCAGCTTTTCTATGGGTAAACTGGCCTTTCCTTGTCCTTGTCATAACACCTTGGTAATATGATCATGTATACATTGTACCAGCTACAGTTGTTGAGCAATAAAGTTGATTGATTGATTGATTGATTGTATATCGTTCTCTTTCACAGCAATGGAAAAGCATGTAACGTTACCTGTTCTTTACGAAAGAATTGTAGCAAGCCGTCGTGATTTTGTAATGTGTAGGATACATCATTTCTACCTCCATGGATATATCAAGGAGGTTGGACATATTCATTGTGTTTTGGGGTGGATATCCTGATTTTTAAGTATGGAATTCTATGATTAAGTTAATGACGTTGCATTACTTCAGCATTTATTATGTCGAGTTATACTGACTTTTACTAAGTACACAATGAAGGCCTGAACATCATGACTCACCCGGCTTTTGAACATGTGGACCGGCAAATGTTGTCCGCGGTTACTTTCAGGGAGTGACAGAGAAACATTTTTGTCCAGAACTTCTACTTGGGACTGAGGGCGGACAAGTAGATTAACAAAACGTTATAGGGATGCAAAACTTTGAGTTTGTTCTGAGCTGCATCCATCCTCTTCTGATTTTGATGGATATTGATGGTCATACAATGTATATTGATTCAAGGATCGTGCTGTTGCAGTTCATTGAGTAGTTGCTAGACGTCGCCCTTTCCTGTGCTCCAAACCGAGGCCAGGTTGACCCCTGTGATGTCAGCAGGAAACTTACGTGGAGTTAGTCGGATTCCGAAATCGCGATCTGAGTCATTGATTCAACAAACTAACATCTGGAAGACGATAAAGGTCGGCATAATCGAAAAACAGGTACGCCACACATCTCAGGTTAGTACTGTGGTGTTTTGTGTGTCTGGGAATGGCTCCAACTCACGTAAAACGTATCTGCGGTACTGAGAACGGCGAGTTTTCCGTTTGCCGGGGGAGGGGGGCACATGTCAAAAATAGTTCATATCTACTTCTTCCTGCCGAAATTATGTAAACAGAAGTGCAGTAGATAAAAGGATGCTGCCAAACGTATGCCAAGATTAACTCCGAACTTTATAGAAAATGTTTCGTTTAATGGAAGCTAAATCTGGGCCCATGGTCCTCAAAATAATTTACTGCACACACATGTTATACTTGTACAAAAATAGCATAGAGTGCCCTAGTGTAGCAAAACGATATTTTAAATTTGAAAGGAAGTCTAATTTCAGAAAATTTGGGGTTTTAAACCATAGCTGTATATCCTCCACGTAAGGCATGTGTTCCCTGGCAGTGCACACAAGACTAGTGCTGCTCACTATTGATAATAAGTAATATGCTGACAATTTCTTTGTGTCTTTGATTTCAGCACCACAAGATATAACACTCAAAGCTGCTTCACAGCCGAGAAGTGTTCCTCTCCATCCTGACATCCAGATCCTGTCATCATGAAGCTGTATTCCCTGTCAGTCCTGTATAAAAGGGAGAGTAAAGTCCACCTCCTGATGGGAGGATACGACCTGCAGTCATTCGGGTACTTCCAGAGAGGAAGGTATGATGGGCAGTTTAACTCATGCCTTACTTTTTCAACATGATTGATTATGTCTCCGTCTCACATAACCAATAGAGAAACAGATGGTGTGATGCACTAGTTCTGTACTGTTGGTAAATATCCATAAGTCATGTATGGGATGGTCACTGTGTACATGTAACTGTACCATGCAATTTATGAAAGTCATTGAGCAACCTGTCAAATGTTAGGTGCTCGGTAGCCACAGCCTCTAGTGGAAAAGGGATGAAAACATCCCCAAACATCCCCACATAAAAACATCCCCACATAAAAGCTGCACAAGTGACATACAAATCAAATTTCAGAAAGAAAGAGACAGTGAACTGAACATGAGATATACGTACTAAACCACTAATGCTATTTATAATCCAACTTGCTTTGATAAGTTTTTCTTACTTGTGTTTTTTTTTGTGTTTTTTTTTAGTGTGAAAGAGTTCATGGTGTTCACCAGTCAGATCATAGTGGAGCGCTGTAGGGAAGGAAGCAGGTCAACCGTCAAAGAACAAGGTAAGTAATCCCAGGGTAAATCAACAGTCAAGGAACTAACATGGTAGACAAAGTGCTTCCATCAATCCCTTCTGAAGAAGATGTGTCAGCCAACAGATGAACAGGTCATGTTTTACAATGTACCGGTGGAACCGGAATGGGGTGACTGCTGACTGTGTTGAATAATTATTATATGTGACGTCTATAGACACAATTCTTAATGCTTACGTCAATGGGAAAAATTCAAGGGACCAGCAAAAACTGACCGCTATGGCCGGGTGACCACTATACAAAGTTGACCGCTAGTACAGGTTTGACTGTATTTGTTTTTAGACTGAAACTTGCAAAACTGTAGGACTTCTGATGGAGGGTGTTAGGATTTCGATTAAAAATGTGTGCACAATGATAGGTAAGATAAACTACAAACAATGAATTCATGCCAGTGAATTCAACATCCTTGGATAAACTTATATGAAAATTAATTATGAGTTATTGTTTTAACTTTGTGTGCCACCCCAGAGTACATGTGTCACTGTTACATCAGAACTGACGGCCTGGGAGGAGTGTTGATAGCTGACCATGAGTACCCACAGAGAGTAGCCTTCACACTGCTGAATAAGGTAACAAACTCTCTACTGATCTTTAACATGTAAAAACATTTGTGTCTGTATACCTGGTATAACCACCCTTCGGTGTAACATACCATCTGATTGTCAGGAGTTTAGGTGACAGTTCTAGTTGCTATTCATAGTTGTCCTTTGATATCAATGATATCACAGATATAAATTGAATTTTCTATGTCATGTGAAGAAAGTTATCCCAAATTGTTGGGGTATTTTATGTTTTCAATCACATGTGTACAGTACACCATGCCCCCTCCCTTCCCTGTCTCCAGGTTCTAGATGACTTTACACAGAAGGTCCCAGCTCACCTCTGGCCTGATGGAAACCAAAAGTAAGTCACACGTCTGAGTCCCTCAGTCATTGATTCTTATTCAAGATGCTTTAATTTAGTCAAAAGCAATAGTTTTACTTAGTAATACATGAGATGTACTTAGTCTTTTACATGTAGTTGTCATTGGAAATGTCTCATCAGGAACTACAAAACTTGTGTTGTCTTCATTTTCCAGCACAATAAACTACACAGAACTAGACGGCTTTTTGGCGAAATATCAGGTATGAACACTTATTCTGTATTACCAAATATGTCTCATACACAATAACAGCATCTGAATGGTAACGGGGGGTGCCCTAATTCCGACCCATCCCTAATACCGAACTAGTTTGAAAAATCCTTGTTGCGGCGTTATGCATGGGAGCACGTGCCTAAAAATAATCACAAGAATGGACAATGTTTTTGTGTTGATATCGGTAATCTCACAAAGTTTGTTTTAGTTCCTACACTCCGACAACAGACGAGTGAAAAATCTGTGTGAATTCGACGCTTGTTCGGGGGTTGACGAGCGTGTCAAAAATGCAGGTTTTGCTTTTCAAACAGCCACTTTGGAGCAAGTCGCGTAATCGTAAAAAGAGGACTTGTTTGGGACAGAAAACAGTTGTAGATTGTTTTAGTCATAATTTGTGTATTATAATTTCTAAACTCTCTTCTCAGATCGACCTGTGTTAAACACTAGGTCGGAATTAGGGCACCCCTGTTGTGATAGAACGTTCCACCGGCAAAATGACAAAAAAACTGCCGTGCGTTTCGTGAACCATTACGCTTGGGTGCAAGGCGCTACACTCAAGTGAAATGCACAGCTGTGCAGCTTTAATCGTTGTGATCTTTATCTGTCAATATTATATCTCATGTTGCGTGAGTTTTCGGTCAGATAAACTATTACCAAAGGTCTGTGCGTTTGCATGGAACATAGGTCGGAATTAGGGCACCCCCCGTTATACATAACTCGGTGTAAAATAATGAAATTTGTGCTTTCAGTGTAACATCATATGGTAAGCGCACTTCAAGTAGCCTTACAACACCCTAAGTTTAAGATGATACATTCTATTGTTTGTTCTGTAGAATCCCAGAGAAGCAGACTCCATGATGAAGATTCAAAGTGAACTGGACGAGACAAAAATCATCTTGGTAAGGAAGATTGAGTTACATTTTATAAGTATTATTGTGTATTTCTATGCTGTTTTTCACATTGAGCAATTACAAAATGTTTTTGACTTTCTGTGGTTTTCCTTGTAGTTTGTCCAAAAGGATGAAAAAATATATTTTAATATGTTTTTCTTTCTCTATCACTATTGTGCAGCACAAGTCCATAGAAGCTGTGTTGGAGAGAGGAGAAAAGTTGGATGACCTGGTGGCCAAGTCAGAGGATCTTAGTGTACAGTCCAAGACCTTCTACAAAACTGTAAGTCCTTGTCATGTCACAGCCATCCCTGCTGAAGGATAAAATACCTTCACCAATTAGTACAAAAATGATATATTGCAGATTTCCTGCAGGATTCCATTCTTTTATTTTTGCTTGAGCTGACTTTCTAACATTGCTTGTATATAATTGAGTTCATAAATCCACAACAAAGTCTGTGTTTGTCAACAATGTTAAAACTGACAATGCAAAGCATATGTATTTCTCTACATTTGTAAGTTTTGACTTTTAACAACCTCTTTTTTTTCATTTTCAAATGTGAAGGCTTTAGCCAGCTTTTTAATAGCTCTTTCTGTATCCATTTCAGGCCAAGAAGCAGACCAGTGCTGTGTGATCCTGTAGGTCAGGTGTGGGGAATATTTCAGCTTGCTAGCAGACACATTTTTCAAACAGTATGCATCTGTTTAATACTTTAGGCACTTACTCACAAAGGCAGACAAAAGAAAGGTCTAAGTATTTCTTGTCACACAGACAAACCTGGAAAGTTTGTTGCACAGAAAATGCGTCTTGTGTTGTGCAACTGGACAGACACAACTGCCATATGCTTTTTAATTGTAAGAACTGGCCCCCTTGCCATAGTGGTAAATTTGTGTGCTTCACTTTGTAGTATTGTGAGCGCCATGAGCAGGTCTAATCGAATCTTTTGTGACTCTAAACAGTACATGTAATTTTATCTTAAAATGGTCAGAAAGTGTCCAGTATAAGTTGTTCAGCTCTGTTGACAAGTTGACATGAATGTTGTATTTGAGGGGTGGTGCAGCACTATAATAACCATTAATGTACATTTGTGAAAAGAGAGAAAATGATACATTATGTATGAATATCAGAGGCAGACAGTAAATGTGTGGTGGCTCTTTGTGTATTGATGCCCTGGAACCACATCATTGAAGCCAAAAATATCTACATAGTACAAATGTTGTTAAGGATTGTTAGCTTCTCCACGCACAAAAGTTGTATTTGTTGTAGCACATTTTAGCAAGTAGAGGGTTAACATGTCAAGTACTGAATAGTGCAACCTTTGTGATCTTTGTAACACCATCTTGTATTTTCAAGTCATGAAATATGTAGACTTAGATGCACAACTACAGATATGATTAATACTCCCTCACCATCAAAATTACATAATTGAGAACCATCTTAATGATTTGATGTGCAGACAGCTACATGCTTAATGGGTATCGCAATTGTACCTTCCTGTATAGTCATTATAGTGTCTGTTCCACAGAGCTGTACAGTGATGTTTGAAAGTATGAAGGACATGAATGGTTAGAGGAGGGAGCTGATCATCTGGATTTTGAATGGGTAAATATGGACATAAGTTCTGGTAACTAAACTAAACAATACCAATGAGTTGCAGAATGGGCAGAGAAGAGGAGAGAATGTTTTTAGATTTCCTCAGCCCACATTGCTTTTGTGAAATGTAAAGTACTGCTGTAGTTATGTCTTGTAAAGGAGAATGATGAGTTTTAAAAGTTGGTCAAACATGGTGGCTTGTGACATCGTCTACAGCTCATTTTGCAATGAAGGGCTGATCTTTGGAGGTCAGAGGTTAAGTTGTGTCCCTGATGCCTTTTATAGTGAGCTAGAAATCAGATCACAGGACAAGTGAATATGTTGTAAAGCTACAATATAGTCTAGCTGTGTGACAATTGTACAGTTAAGATATTATTTTTGTGATTATTGTAAACTTCTACTATGTAAAGGTTTGCTCAATGATGGGGGAAAATGGCCAAATTGATAAGTGGGCCATCAAAGTCCTATATGACATCGTGTCCGACCCCATTAATTCTACCACCAATGTTATACTGCAACTATTTATTTTGACAAGATAATGGTGTAATAAGAATATCAACAGTTTGTGACACAAGAGAAGTTAGTCCACTTTTAGAACAGACATAAAAAGGAAGCTCTCGTAACTGTTTAAGAGATTTTTATCAAACACTCAGTCTACCATCTTTTCAATTTTTCACTCAATACAGTTTCTGTACCATCTCTTCCATTTTTACCTGACCTGTTTTTTTACTTAAATCACTTTCCTTGTTCAGAATTTCTGAGGGAAATATATGATCTCTGATGTTCTTGGGAATAGATAGGATGACTTTCAGATGAATGGCTAGTGTTGAAATGGTTTTACTAAAAAAATTACTCCAAAAGTGAACACTACAACCTCTTCCAGTAGTGGACTAGCATTGTGTATGCAATAGCCAGCAAAGTGCCGTTATTTTAGTGTGTCAGTATTTGTATTGGGCTGGAATCACGTCTATTTTCATGGATGGGCCTCGGTCTACTGGGCACCTTCCACTTGTTTGAAGATGAAGCAAATAAATGTTTCTGTATCACTGAGTATGTTACCATGTACGTTTTTCTTTGTTGTGAAGTTTTGAAAATGTTACAGTAACAAATTATATGTAATAAGTCTAAAGATGCTGTACATGTATCAAAGTTTATTTCATTATAAACGTACAAACTGTTTTACTATATGCAGTAGATTGAGGGATGCCAGAAATTTTCCCCCTCCTCTCATGTTAATTTTCATCACACTTCGCACTTACATAAAACATTCATAACTTCTCCCCATGATAGACCATTCCACAGCTCTGTGCCCACCTCCTTCAAAATGCAGAAAACATAAAAATGCAAATATTTGACGGACATTGCCATGGACAGTCAGGATTGGTCAATTGTGAAACGCATCTGCATACAGCCCTACTGTAGCCAGGATTAGATGTTTTTAAACCTAAGGCTGATCAGAGATGTTGGTATTTCCTGGTATGAGTTACAATACCCAGTCACGTGTGTAAACACGGACATGTTTACATGTCTGGATACACAACAGGACTGGTACGGCTGGGTCCCTGACATGTTATTATCCTTCATCTCATCCCAATTTTATGAAATAGGCACTTCCAATGACTTATTTCTATTGACTGAACACTCTATACTTTTACAGACTATATTGCAGCAGAGACAAAGGAAAGGGCGGAAAAGTAAATGTTGATAGTTATGAAATATTCATTATGGATATCAACGACTGTCAATACGATCAGTAAAAATGTCATAAATGTGGTACATTTCCTCGAAATTAACAGAAAATTCAGGAGACAAACAAAACATTAATTCTGTGACTTTTGTTTGAGCAAATATTATACATGTACTAGTCATGATATAATGGTCTGTATTCGTTCAATGAGGGCATCTCTCATGATTTCCCTGCTGTAGTCATCCAGCGATGACATCTGGTCCGTTGGTCGATATTTATAGATATGAACATGAATGTTCATATGATGCCTTCTCCGAGATGATTCACTCCATCCAAGTGCTTAGTCACGTCGCGGAGTATCAACATGCCGTGTCGGCCCCGCGGATTTGCCGGCTCTGTTTGCTGTGTACACACGTCTCCTGTACAGCCCAGTTCTGTCAGGGACAATGCGAAGCTCCAGTTGTTAACTTTTCACATGGGACGTCTCGCAGAAAAGGTCGCCAGACGAGCGGTTATCAGCCGACAAAGACGTGACAGAAATCTGCACAGACGTCTAGGCGCGCTGTGGACGAGTAATACTACAGGTGTTCCCCGTTATAACACGGAATGGTGTCACCTGTGTAACCAAACACCTTGTCGTTGTTTCACCTGAGAGTTCCCGTGCGTGACGTCATCCAGGTACACCCAGGTGAAACAGGTAGTGCCGGGAAACGCCCTGTTTGAAATAGCGATCCTCATGTTTGGTTGTGATCAGTCTTGCACGGGGGTGTCGTCCTGTGCTACTTAATTACCGGTACCTTACCTGTATGGTGAAAACAATACCCGAACCTCTAACCTCTCACCTGCCGACCCCGCCCGCCCGTTTGACGTGTAATTTTATCCGGGCCGTCACGTCGTTACAGTCGTTGGCCCTTCTTTTCACATCAATTTGAACTTTGTGGTCCCTTTGGAAGGAAGTCATTGTGTCTGCGCCGGCTTGATTGTTCACGCGCGTCACCTCACGGGTCAACTGTGCCCAATTGCAAGGCGTGTTTTGAACACGGAGGCCCCTGCCCGCTGCAGTTTCGCAGTCAGAACTGGTTTTTCTAGTCGTTGCCCTCCAATATGTTAATCTCGACTCCGAGCCACGTATCTCCTTTCTCCAAGATGGCAGACGTCGGTGACAACATACCGCCTGAAGAGGCGGACCAGGGGGTTGTTCTGGACGGGGAGGGGAGCGTCGAGACTCCAAGGGACGAGGAAGTTCCCGCGGAAGGCACTGAGCCCCAAACGGGACTGACTGACCCACCCGTTAAGCCACAGGAGGGAGATTTACCAACACCAACAAACGGAGATTCCGTGGGACAGGAGATACCTGTCATACAACTAGAAAACAACGACGCCTCGCAGCAAGTGCCGGCGGAATCAGACAACGACTTGAGTCCCCAGATCAGCAAGGACAAGCCTTCTGACACGGCTATACCACAACTAAACGATCCCAACAGTGAAGAGGCCAGCAATGAGACACAAGTCACAAGCACACCTGTAAACCAGCCCGTGGACTCATCTGCCAAAGGTTTAATAGCCTCCGGTGATTCCAAGCCTGATCAAGCACCACCGGATTCAAACGATACTGCAACTCAAAACACCAAAACGCCAGAAATCTCGACCAGCAACGGACCAGGGCCTGTCACAAGCACTCCTGACTCAGCGAAGACGGCGGCCAGCGCACCTGAGCAGGGGTTTAAAATGCCTTCCACTCCAAAGACAAACGGTCTATCCTCCACTCCAAACCGTTCAGCAGCCCCGAACTTAAAACCCGCCGGCACCCCAACCCACCGCCGTGTGGCTTCTTATTCCGGAGACCCGGCGAAAAGTCTGTCAGCAGCCGCCAGGGAACAGGGCTTCCTCGTCTGTCAGATCTGTTCTCGCCTTTTCACCAAGCCCAAGTTACTAGACTGTCTGCACACATTCTGTCTTCAGTGTCTGAGGAAACAGGTGCCCCAGGGGGCTACGAAATTCGTCTGTCCGACCTGCGACGAGGCCGTGTCCTTGGAAGGGAAGGAGAACGGGGTGGACGACCTCAGGGATGACGTTTTTATGGACGGGTTAGCGGAGGCGTTTAAACACCAACAGGGACTGAAGGAGACCAAGGACATGGCTGCGGATATCATGTCCTCCGTCTGTAACATCTGCCCTGAGAAGACGCCTGCCGCCTCGCACTGCGTCCAGTGCTCGGACTTCCTCTGTCAGGAGTGCTCTCAGATCCACCACCGTACAAAATACACCAAGACACACCGGGTCCTCAGCCTTAAGGACTTCAAGTTCCTCCGTCACGAGGAAAACTACCAGCAGCGAGCTCGGCAGATGGTCGCGTGTCCGAAACACGACGGGGAATATCTCAAGTTCTTCTGCGATAGTTGTCAAATCCCAGTCTGCTTACTGGGGTTGTTTGACGAACACAAAGACCACAAGTACTCCCAAATGAAAGACATCGTTTCCAAGACAAAGATGGTCATAGAGACTTTCCTCCGGTCCACAAACGACCAGATCAGAGCGTTCGAAACCGCCATGAATGTAGTCGCAGAAGTAGAGAAGGACAAGAAGAAGCAGAGGGAAGACGCAGAGAGGGAGATTATGGAGAGGGTGGAACTGTTCACGAAGTCTATACTGGACTACAAGGACGGTCTGCTCAGCGATCTGGACATGATGTTTACCCAGGAGAGGGTAGAACTATCCACTGAGAGGGAGAAGTTAGAATTCCAGGTCGCCAAACTGAGATCGAGCTGCGAGTTCACAGGAAAGCTCCTCAAATATGGGACCCAGGTAAGAAGGGATTTTCCTCTTTGTTTCGCACACGTACGAAAACAACAAATACGGAAAACAGTCACAGGGAAACACTGTGTCCTGTTTTGGTAGAAACCAGGTCACCTGTGAAAATACGGACTACCTGGTTTGAATAGGTACAGCGTTCTTCCCCTTTTCTTATAAGAAAGGTAATTGAGAGAAAAGTAAAATTTTCAGGGAAGGTCCCTCAATTTTTCTCAGAGCACAGGGGATTTGGATATTCATATATATTGCATTTCCTCTCCCATTCGTTATGTGCATACGTATGTGTAATTATGGCGTTCTGCTATTCCTGCCTGATACCTTCGTTGTAAATCACAGAGAAAATCGATTTTTACATAATCCTAAATAATCTGAGATCAAATTGTTCTCTTGTCATGGATTGGGTTAAATAATTGATCAGAACGATCTGCCACCTCATGTGAGCAATCATTGAGGATTTATCGACCCCATCTGGCGGAATGTCAACTGTTGTTAGCCTCTACCAGGCTTCGCAAGCGGCTGCAAAAAAAAGTAGAAATTGGCCAAATACACAGATAACATGCCAGGGTATTTGGCCGCACCCGAAAATGTATTCTGCTAACGCTAATAGTAATATTGGCCACTCTTTCCAACCGCTAACGAAGCCTGGTAGAGACTAACGAAGCCTGGCGGAGGCTAACGTGCTATAACTCTCTCGTATGTGAAACATTTTGTCTCGTTTTTTTTTTTCAGACCGAAGTGGTTGACTATCAGGACCACGTGACCAACCGATTGAACCAGCTGTCGTGTCTCGTTCCCAGGCAGACGGTGGGTGACATCGACGCCATCAGAGCCACCAAACTCAAGTTCATCACCGAGGACGCAGACGTGCAGTATATCGTGCAAAAGGTTTGTCTTTGTTTTTGTTTGATAACTTGATTTGTCAATGATAAGTTTTGTCACAAGGCACCGAGGATTCTTTCTTCTTTACAACATGATACTGATATACTGTTGTGTCCACACACCACAGCTCGGCTACATAGAGAACCAGGCTCCGGACATCCTGAACCTGTCCACGGAGGGCCGGCAGTCCAGCCTGCACGACATCCTGGAGACATCGGACAGTCTGAAGGTCAGCGGCCTGGCGGACGGAGAGGAGGACGAGGGAGTGGACCCAGGGGTGACCGGGAGAGCCAGGCTAATGTTGGAGTTCGGAGGAAAAGGTGAAATAATCCGTTTCTTTTCGGGACACTTTTTTCCGTTTACTTAGTGTTAAAAGTAATGCGGTGCTGAAGAGAAGATCACGATGTAACCATGACAAGAGCATACTAATTTGATAACGTTCCAGTGTGTTGTTTTATTTCATGGATGAATGTTCAACCCTTTTTTGCCACCGCAGGAGATGACGATGGACACTTCATGGCGCCGGCAGGTGTGCAGGTCACTCCTGAAGGGGACTTCGTGGTCGCCGACTCGGACACAAGACGTCTACAGGTCAGAGCTATAATTTGTGACAACAGACAAACAAACAAACAAACAAACAAACAAACAAACAAACAAACAAACAGAACACACACTGATTTGAACAGAGTTTAGGGCATGAACACTGTGTGCACTGATCGACCTTTTAACTTTTGCCCACAACGAAGTATAGGCATAACCTTACCATGTTCTGTGTATGTACTAGGTGTTTGACGGAAGCGGGAAGTTCAAGTACAAGATCAAGACGTCCATGTACCCGCGGAACGTGGCCATCACCCAGGACAACATCTTCATCGTCAGCGGGAACCTGCACGGCGAGGGGAAGGTGCAGATGTTGACTCCGACAGGTGAGGCACTTGAGCTAACATTTATGATGTGCATTTAGTCTAACAAAAGTTAAAAATTCACAACTTTAGTACCAAAATCTCAAGTAACCATACTGTTACATAGGATAATTTATTTCTACTTTTCATGTTACCTTCCCTTCTGTTTATATTATCATTTTTCTGTCTTGATATATATTCATTGATCATAAGCTGTTTTTGTGTGCATATCTTAGCGTCTTGCTCTGTGTTTTAAATTCAAAATTTGTCAAATTGATGTTGCTGAAGTACCTATTCATTCATTTGTCCTCTCGTCCTTTAAGCAATCAATCAATCAATCAATCAATAAGTCAGTCAGTCAGTTAATCAATCCATCAACACATTCATTCATTCATTCCATCAATCCTCAGGAAGCTTCCTTGGCGAGTTTGGCACGACGGGCCAGTTCGAGTACGCGTACGGGCTGGTGGTGGATAAGAACGGGCGGATCGTGGTGACGGACGTCCACAAACACCGCGTCAGTATCCACCTGCCGGACGGGAGACTTATCCACCAGTTCGGAGTGTAGGTTATCGTCATGTTGTCTTGTCGTTTGTTCAGTACAAAAACGGTTGCCTGTGTTAGCCGGGACTGGGGGTTGTCGTTAGGTCAGCAAATATACTAGTTGTTGGGCCTTCTGAAAATATATCAAGATCAATATGTTCAGTATCGTGTATCTCAGATTCATGTTTGTTAAAACTGTGACGAAGCAAGCCTGGTATCATGCACAGTCCTCTCTGGTCAATTCATACCGTATTGTTAATTGAGAAATCTTGTATCTGACCCGCTAGTACATGTACATCTAAATATTTTTTACCCCTTTGCTCTTTTTCTCTCAATGTCACAACATTCTGAAAACAACTAAAACAAAACCCATTCCTTATATACTTTCTATCCAGGTTTGGAAATGAGGACCACCATTTTAACAAACCGTACAACGTGGCCGTTAACGCCAAGAACAACATCCTGGTCTCCGACAAGCACAACCAGTGTGTCAAGATGTTCGACTCACGAGGCACCTTCATCAAAAAGGTGGGTTCAAGTGTGCATAGTGTATGAGAGACCAATTAGATGGGTCACCAATTCCAATTCTGTCATGTAGCATTTCTTTAGCCTGGTTGCCATAGTTCCCCTGTCGATGGCTAACCGACTGTATTAACTATACACAGAGGATATGCAACCAGACTAGCATTTGACGTAAACATGAAGTTATCGTAACTTTGCCAAGGCAAATATTCTTTGGGGATCTTCATATTATCACTTTCTAAGACCAAGTTTGGATTTCTAACATAGGGATAGCTAGGGGGCATGGTGATATAGTTGTAATCACTGTCATTTATCGTCACAGGTGGGGCGAGACGGAACGAAGGACAACAACCTTGTCTTCCCGTACGGGCTCTGTGTGGACGCTACAGACGACATCATCGTGGCCGACAGCACTCCCTACCCCGTCAAACTGTTCGACTGCGACGGGAAGTTCAGGGAGTATCTCATCATCAGCGACGAGCCGCAGCAAGGGCCGAGGGCACTCTGCATTACCCCTGAGGGTCGCCTGGTGGTGTCAGAGCGAGATAAACAAGTCGTGAGGGTTTACAGTCTGTCTTAAGTTGTTGCCACAGTAAACAACAAGGAGAAGTCAGGGACATCTTCCCTCCATGGAGGAGGTTGGTGTTGTAAGGTTTTATTTATGTTATCACCTGTATTCATTGTATATGGAAGGTATGTTCAGATGAAGATGAAGAATGGTTAGAAGAAGGCAGATGGGTTTAAATGTAATTTGACGTTATATGGCCATGAATAATGTGGGAGTTGCTTTGTCTTGGTATAATTTTAATATTAGCATGTAACTACCAACTCAGCTAAATTTCAAGTGAGTTTTATTACTTATAATTATTTAGAGTTGTATGTTCTGATTTGAAAGAAATAACTAAAGAAATGAATGAGCAGCCTGCAATGTGTTTGGTATACTTTATTTTATATATATCATGTCATAGCGAATAGTAATGAAGGAATCTTACTCTGATCTCTTTGTTAACTGAGCAAATTGATGTTACGTGGTCACGAGAGAGAGGGACGACTTCACTCCCAGATATACAACTCAGGACTGGCCCCGACCACGCGGTCGGAGGTAGTTTATTTACATCACTAATTGGTAACAGAGGTTGGGGGAGGGGGGGGGGGGA